>NC_090727.1:152716149-152736149 GCF_036898095.1 Palaemon carinicauda
ATGAAGTGTTACTGAATATCTTTGTCGAAGGTAAAGAAAGGATGTCACATCTCTCCTCTCTCTCTCTCTCTCTCTCTCTCTCTCTCTCTCCTCTCTTCTCTCTCTCTCTCTCTCTCTCTCTCTCTCTCTCTCTTTTGAGTGTCCTCATGTTTTTAAATTACATTATTTGAATTTTAAGAATTTGATCTTACAATTGTGATGACATTTCTCTCTCTCTCTCTCTCTCTCTCTCTCTCTCTCTCTCTCCTCCTCTCTCTCTCTCTCTCTCTCTCTCTCTCTCTCTCGTTGTTTTTATAATTTACAAGAAATATGGATTGTATAATTATTGAGGACACACACTCTCTCTCTCTCTCTCTCTCTCTCTCTCTCTCTCTCTCTCCTCTCTCTCTCTCACTCTCTCTTTTGCTTTAATAACATTACTGTGTGTGTATATATATATATATATATATATATATATATATATATATATATATATATATATATATATATATATATATATATATACTCACAGTATATATATACATATATATATATACTCACAGTATATATATATATATATATATATATATATATATATATATATATATATATATATATATATATATATATATATATAGGATATTCCATATTCTAATCTTTAAAAGAGAACTGTCACTAAATATTCAGTTTTATCCAATCGTTAATCAAACATTCATTATTAATCTATTTATTCAATTCATAAAATTACGGATGCTCATCTGTACATGAGAACTACTATTGCTCATTTGTTATTTTATAGGTGCGTAATGATTTTATCACTCAACAGATGGCGTTATCTCTCAGATGATTATTTTCTCTGCAAATCTTATTTTATTTGGAGGGAGCGTGTCGTACCTCTTTCTAAGATGATGAGAGAGAGAGAGAGAGAGAGAGAGAGAGAGAGAGAGAGAGAGAGAGAGAAATTGTGATTAGATTGAATTTAGAATTAAGTATGGATTGTAAATATTCCTTAGTGCACAAACAGACTCATAAATTTAATCATTGTTTGTACATTTCTAAGAGAATCTTGGTTTTAAACAAGTACTTTACTGGGACAGAATGTGCACAAGAGATTTTTAACAGGCTTTAATTGTCTGTGGCGGGTCACGGTGGAAAGTATGAATAGGATTATTGGCCCAATTCTCTTTTATGTAATTTGATTCGTTGAGCCAACTCACTTTTATGGAATTAGATTGTTATGCCAATTCTCTTATCTGGACAATTCTATCCTGTTCGGTATTACTAGGCAGGCAGTTAATTCTAATAGCCAGGCCTTCTCCATCATGAGGCTCAATACTGCACAGTATTCTAGAAGTTTTATTCCAGCTGTGACCAAGTGGTGGAATGATCTTCCTAATCGGGTAGTTGAATCAGTAGAACTTCAAAGGTTTAAAGTTGGAGCAAATGTTTTTTATGTTGACCAGGTTGACATGAGTTTTTAAAGTATATATATGACATATCTGGTTTTTGACGTTGTTAATAGTTTATATAAGACATATTTGTTTTGACACTGTTACTGTTTTTAGAATGATATATTATTAATTTATTCTCATCATTTATTTATTTTCTTATTTCCTTTCCTCACTGGGCTATTTTTCCCCTGTTGGAGCCCTTGGACTTGTAGCATCTTGCTTTTCCAACTAGGGTTGTAGCTTGGCTAGTAATAATAAAAATAATAATAATAATAATAATTAGATTTGTTGAGCCAACTCACTTATATGGAATTAAATTTGTTGAGCCAACTCTTCTCTATGATATTAGATTTATTGAGCCAACTTCATTATGAAATTAGATTTGTTGTTCCAACTCTCATCTATGGAATTACATTATGGATGCTGAATGCAAATGAAGGTTTAAAAGTTTGAAGCTTCTGATGGGATGAACTGAGGTGGTTCGATCATATGGAGAGAATAGATGTCAGTAGGAGAGTGAAGTACCAAGAGGTAGGAAGATAGGGAAGCATTGAGTGTACACAAGGTTGAATGGTGCAGTGTTTGTGATGGGGTTCGATGTATTGCTGGTGAAGCCTTTTGATGAGGGTAGGAATATTACACAACCAAACTTTTAGAAGTTTAAAAACGTGCCCACAAGTAAAAGATGAATGTAGCAGTGACTTATGTTACTTTCCTCTTGAGTCACCCTATTAGGAAATTGTCATGATATTTGAAAAGAATATATGTTAATATACATGGGAGAGACGCACATACCTTCATGGAGAGAGAGAGAGAGAGAGAGAGAGAGGAGAGAGAGAGAGAGAGACATTCCTCACTAATTATGAAATCTATATTTCTTTGAAGCGATAATAACGAGAGAGAGAGAGAGAGAGAGAGAGAGAGAGAGAGAGAGAGAGAGAGAGAGATTCCTCACTAATTATGAAATCTATATTTCTTTGAAGCGATAATAACGAGAGAGAGAGAGAGAGAGAGAGAGAGAGAGAGAGAGAGAGAGAGAGATTCCTCACTAATTATGAAATCTATATTTCTTTGAAGCGATAATAACGAGAGAGAGAGAGAGAGAGAGAGAGAGAGAGAGAGAGAGAGAGAGAGAGAGAGAGAGAGAGAGAGAGAGAGAAAATTCCTCACTTATTATAAAATCTATATTTCTTGTAAATTATAAAAACAACGAGAGAGAGAGAGAGAGAGAGAGAGAGAGAGAGAGAGAGAGAGAGAGAGAATTGTAACTATTGTTAGATCAAATTCCTAAAATTCAAATTATGTAAGAAACATAACGACACCCAAAACGAAATAGGAATTTTGAAGAGAGAGAGAGAGAGAGAGAGAGAGAGAGAGAGAGAGAGAGAGAGAGAGAGAGAGAGAGAGAGCAAGCCAGCCTAATGGTGTGGAAACCAAGGCGGGAATACAATAGGAAGAGATAATTAATCACGGGAGGAAAACCATTTTTCCATCTTATCCGACACTTGAGACTCGGGCAATATTTGGCGTGGTGGTCCGATTATGCATTGGTATGAATACCATTTGAATTAAGGGGAGTGAGAGAGGGGTGGGGGTGGGGGGAGAGGGGGGAAGGGAGAGGAAAAGTGGGCCTATCTGGCCCAGCAGACGAATACATTAGTCATATTGTTTCGGTGTGGCCTAGATGCGTATGATACTTGTCCCATTATTCATATCAGTATTAATTTGTCTTTTTTTTATTATGATTTTCTTATCTCTGCAATGTCTTGTTTGGAGTATACACGTATGATACTTGTCCCATTATTCATATTGTTTTGGAATAGACGTGTATGATACTTGTGCCAATATTCATATTGTTTTGGAGTAGACGCGTATGATACATGTCCCAATATTCATATTGTTTTGGAGTATCGCGTATGATACTTGTCCCATTATTCTTATTGTTTTAGAGTAGATGCGTATGATACTTGTGCCAATATTCATATTGTTTAGGAATAGACTTGTATGATACTTGTCCCATTATTCATATTGTTTTGGAATAGACGTGTATGATACTTGTGCCATATTCATATTGTTTTGGAGTAGACGCGTATGATACATGTCCCAATATTCATATTGTTTTGGAGTATCGCGTATGATACTTGTCCCATTATTCTTATTGTTTTAGAGTAGATGCGTATGATACTTGTGCCAATATTCATATTGTTTAGGAATAGACTTGTATGATACTTGTCCCATTATTCATATTGTTTTGGAATAGACGTGTATGATACTAGTGCCAATATTCATATTGTTTTGGAGTAGACGCGTATGATACATGTCCCAATATTCATATTGTTTTGGAGTATCGCGTATGATACTTGTCCCATTATTCTTATTGTTTTAGAGTAGATGCGTATGATACTTGTGCCAATATTCATATTGTTTTGAAGTAGACGGTATGATACTTTTCCCCTCATTCATATTGTTTTGCAGTAGACGCGTATGAAACATGTCCCAATATTCATATTGTTTTGGAGTATCGAGTATGATACTAGTGCCATATTTTGTGTTGTTTTGGAATAGACGTGTATGATACTTGTCCCATTATTCATATTGTTTTGGAGTAGACACATATGATACTTGTGCCGTTATTCATATGGTTTTGGAGTATACGCGTATGATACTTGGGCCAATATTCATATTGTTTTGGAGTAGACGCTTATGATACTTGTCCCATTATACATATTGTTTAGGAGTAGACACATATGATACTTGTGCCGTTATTCATGTGGTTTTGGAGTATACGCGTATGATACTTGGGCCAATTATTCATATTGTTTTGGAGTAGACGCTTATGATACTTGTCCCATTATACATATTGTTTAGGAGTAGACACATATGATACTTGTGCCGTTATTCATGTGGTTTTGGAGTATACGCGTATGATACTTGGGCCAATATTCATATTGTTTCGGATTAGACGCATATGATATTTGTCCCATTATTCATATTGTTTTGGAGTATACTCGTATGATACTTGTACAATTATTCATATAATTTTGGAGTATACACGTATGATACTTGTGCCAATATTCATTTTGGTTAGGAGTAAACGCTATGATACTTGTCCCATTATTCATATTGTTTTGGAGTAGACATGTATGATACTTGGGCCAACATTCATATTGTTTTGGAGTATCCCGTATGATACTTGTACAATTATTCATATCGTTTTGGAGTAGACATGTATGATACTTGGGCCAACATTCATATTGTTCCGGAGTAGACGCATATGATACATGTCCCAATATTCATATTGTTTTAGAGTAGACCATTCGATACTTGTCTAATCATTCATTGACTCTTGAATATTGGACGAGTGTTGCCATTTTCGGTGAGTGATCATACTACCAGGTACCTAATTCCAATCCCAGGGGCAATATTTGGTAGCTACGTAGCTAGGTAGCATGAAACTGTTTTGGGCCGAGCCTTGGGATGGTACTTGACGTCCTATGGGCCGGGACGTATTGTCTTCTCAGGATTTGAGAAGCTAGGTTGAACCTACCTAGAGAACCTATGTTAAACCTAACTTGAGAACGTTTATATTATTTGGTTTACTATTTTTTCTAGTATTTATTTATTCAATGATACACTATTTTGAATTATCTAATATTTGTTATTATAGATAATTAATAGAATACTTATTATTTTTTTCTGGTTCTTCGTTATAAGTGATGAGGAATAATATTTTCTTAATTATACAATTATTATTATTATTATTATTATTATCACTGTGGTTTATTTATATTATAGAAATATATTAGCGCTAATAAGAATAATTTCAAGGTTATTATTATTATTATTATTATTATTATTATTATTATTATTATTATTATTATTATTATTATCCCACATATGACAAGATGCAGTTCAACTGATGAGAAAAAATCTCTCTCTCTCTCTCTCTCTCTCTCTCTCTCTCTCTCTCTCTCTCTCTCTCTCTCTCTCTCGTTATGCAACGTCGTCCAGACGGATTTGTGTGTGTGTAGTCTAGCCCACAGCAACCCAGCCCCCCCCCCTCCCTCTCCCCCCCCTCCCCCCCTCCCCCCCCTCCCCCCCCCCCCCCCCCCTCCCCCCCCCCCTCCCCCCCCCCCTCCCCCCCCTCCCCCCCCCCCTCCCCCCTCCCCCGTCCCAAAAGAGAAGAGATGCCAGGAAGCTTCTTCTTCTTCTTCTTCTTCTTCTTCTTCTTCTTCTTCTTCTTCTTCTTCTTCTTCTTCTTCTTCCCATAGACGCTTCTTCGCCCTCCCATACATTTCACTTTTCCTTTTTCTTTATTTCCCTCCCCCTACCCCTCTCATTCTCTCCCTCTCCTCCCCCTATTTACCTTGAATACAAAGGGAGATGCTGGAACCCCCCCCCCCCCCACCCCCACCCACCCCGCCAGATACCTTAAGGCGTAGCTACGTCTACTTAGGTTTTGTTGACATTTTTGGAGATTTGTTTTGAAAAGGGTGTCTGAGAAAAAGTCTGAAAAAAGGTGTCTGAAAAGTGTCTGATAAAAAGGTGTCTGTAAAAAAGTTTGTCTGGAAAAAGGTTGTCTGTAAAAAAGGTTGTCTGGAAAAAGGTTGTCTGAAAAAGGTTGTCAGTAAAAAAGTTTGTCTGGAAAAAGGTTGTCTGTAAAAAAGGTTGTCTGGAAAAAGGTTGTCTGTAAAAAAGTTTGTCTGGAAAAAGGTTGTCTGTAGAAAAGCTTGTCTGGAAAAAGGTTGTCAGTAAAAAAGTTTGTCTGGAAAAAGGTTGTCTGTAAAAAAGTTTGTCTGGAAAAAGGTTGTCTGTAAAAAAGGTTGTCTGGAAAAAAGTTGTCAGTAAAAAAGTTTGTCTGGAAAAAGGTTGTCTGTAAAAAAGTTTGTCTGGAAAAAGGTTGTCTGTAAAAAAGGTTGTCTGGAAAAAGGTTGTCAGTAAAAAAGTTTGTCTGGAAAAAGGTTGTCTGTAAAAAAGTTTGTCTGGAAAAAGGTTGTCTGTAGAAAAGCTTGTCTGGAAAAAGGTTGTCAGTAAAAAAGTTTGTCTGGAAAAAGGTTGTCTGTAAAAAAGTTTGTCTGGAAAAAGGTTGTCTGTAAAAAAGGTTGTCTGGAAAAAGGTTGTCAGTAAAAAAGTTTGTCTGGAAAAAGGTTGTCTGTAAAAAAGTTTGTCTGGAAAAAGGTTGTCAGTAAAAAAGTTTTTCTGGAAAAAGGTTGTCTGTAGAAAAGGTTGTCTGGAAAAAGGTTGTCAGTAAAAAAGTTTGTCTGGAAAAAGGTTGTCTGTAAAAAAGTTTGTCTGGAAAAAGGTTGTCTGTAAAAAAGTTTGTCTGGAAAAAGGTTGTCTGTAAAAAGGTTGTCTGGAAAAAGGTTGTCTGTAGAAAAGCTTGTCTGGAAAAAGGTTGTCAGTAAAAAAGTTTGTCTGGAAAAAGGTTGTCTGTAAAAAAGTTTGTCTGGAAAAAGGTTGTCTGTAAAAAAGGTTGTCTGGAAAAAGGGTGTCAGTAAAAAAGTTTGTCTGGAAAAAGGTTGTCTGTAAAAAAAGTTTGTCTGGAAAAAGGTTGTCTGTAAAAAAGGTTGTCTGGAAAAAGGTTGTCAGTAAAAAAGTTTGTCTGGAAAAAGGTTGTCTGTAAAAAAGTTTGTCTGGAAAAAGGTTGTCTGTAGAAAAGCTTGTCTGGAAAAAGGTTGTCAGTAAAAAAGTTTGTCTGGAAAAAGGTTGTCTGTAAAAAAGTTTGTCTGGAAAAAGGTTGTCTGTAAAAAAGGTTGTCTGGAAAAAAGTTGTCAGTAAAAAAGTTTGTCTGGAAAAAGGTTGTCTGTAAAAAAGTTTGTCTGGAAAAAGGTTGTCTGTAAAAAAGGTTGTCTGGAAAAAGGTTGTCAGTAAAAAAGTTTGTCTGGAAAAAGGTTGTCTGTAAAAAAGGTTGTCTGGAAAAAGGTTGTCTGTAAAAAAGGTTGTCTGGAAAAGGTTGTCTGTAAAAAAGTTTGTCTGGAAAAAGGTTGTCTGTAGAAAAGCTTGTCTGGAAAAAGGTTGTCTGTAAAAAAGTTTGTCTGGAAAAAGGTTGTCTGTAGAAAAGTTTGTCTGGAAAAAGGTTGTCTGTAAAAAAGGTTGTCTGGAAAAAGGTTGTCAGTAAAAAAGTTTGTCTGGAAAAAGGTTGTCTGTAAAAAAGTTTGTCTGGAAAAAGGTTGTCAGTAAAAAAGTTTTTCTGGAAAAAGGTTGTCTGTAAAAAAGGTTGTCTGGAAAAAGGTTGTCAGTAAAAAAGTTTGTCTGGAAAAAGGTTGTCTGTAAAAAAGTTTGTCTGGAAAAAGGTTGTCTGTAAAAAAAAGTTTGTCTGGAAAAAGGTTGTCTGTAAAAAAAGTTTGTCTGGAAAAAGGTTGTCTGTAGAAAAGCTTGTCTGGAAAAAGGTTGTCAGTAAAAAAGTTTGTCTGGAAAAAGGTTGTCTGTAAAAAAGTTTGTCTGGAAAAAGGTTGTCTGTAAAAAAGGTTGTCTGGAAAAAGGGTGTCAGTAAAAAGTTTGTCTGGAAAAAGGTTGTCTGTAAAAAAGTTTGTCTGGAAAAAGGTTGTCTGTAAAAAAGGTTGTCTGGAAAAAGGTTGTCAGTAAAAAAGTTTGTCTGGAAAAAGGTTGTCTGTAAAAAAGTTTGTCTGGAAAAAGGTTGTCTGTAGAAAAGCTTGTCTGGAAAAAGGTTGTCAGTAAAAAAGTTTGTCTGGAAAAAGGTTGTCTGTAAAAAAGTTTGTCTGGAAAAAGGTTGTCTGTAAAAAAGGTTGTCTGGAATAAAGTTGTCAGTAAAAAAGTTTGTCTGGAAAAAGGTTGTCTGTAAAAAAGTTTGTCTGGAAAAAGGTTGTCTGTAAAAAAGGTTGTCTGGAAAAAGGTTGTCAGTAAAAAAGTTTGTCTGGAAAAAGGTTGTCTGTAAAAAAGTTTGTCTGGAAAAAGGTTGTCTGTAGAAAAGCTTGTCTGGAAAAAGGTTGTCAGTAAAAAAGTTTGTCTGGAAAAAGGTTGTCTGTAAAAAAGTTTGTCTGGAAAAAGGTTGTCTGTAAAAAAGGTTGTCTGGAAAAAGGTTTGTCAGTAAAAAAGTTTGTCTGGAAAAAGGTTGTCTGTAAAAAAGTTTGTCTGGAAAAAGGTTGTCAGTAAAAAAGTTTTTCTGGAAAAAGGTTGTCTGTAAAAAAGGTTGTCTGGAAAAAGGTTGTCAGTAAAAAAGTTTGTCTGGAAAAAGGTTGTCTGTAAAAAAGTTTGTCTGGAAAAAGGTTGTCTGTAAAAAAAAGTTTGTCTGGAAAAAGGTTGTCTGTAAAAAAAGTTTGTCTGGAAAAAGGTTGTCTGTAGAAAAGCTTGTCTGGAAAAAGGTTGTCAGTAAAAAAGTTTGTCTGGAAAAAGGTTGTCTGTAAAAAAGTTTGTCTGGAAAAAGGTTGTCTGTAAAAAAGGTTGTCTGGAAAAAGGGTTGTCAGTAAAAAAAGTTTGTCTGGAAAAAGGTTGTCTGTAAAAAAGTTTGTCTGGAAAAAGGTTGTCTGTAGAAAAGCTTGTCTGGAAAAAGGTTGTCTGTAAAAAAGTTTGTCTGGAAAAAGGTTGTCTGTAGAAAAGTTTGTCTGGAAAAAGGTTGTCTGTAAAAAAGGTTGTCTGGAAAAAGGGTGTCAGTAAAAAAGTTTGTCTGGAAAAAGGTTGTCTGTAGAAAAGTTTGTCTGGAAAAAGGGTGTCAGTAAAAAAGTTTGTCTGGAAAAAGGTTGTCTGTAGAAAAGTTTGTCTGGAAAAAGGTTGTCTGTAGAAAAGCTTGTCTGGAAAAAGGGTGTCAGTAAAAAAGTTTGTCTGGAAAAAGGTTGTCTGTAAAAAAGTTTGTCTGGAAAAAGGGGTGTCAGTAAAAAAGTTTGTCTGGAAAAAGGTTGTCTGTAAAAAAGGTTGTCTGGAAAAAGGTTTTCAGTAAAAAAGTTTGTCTGGAAAAAGGTTGTCTGTAAAAAAGGTTGTCTGGAAAAAGGTTGTCAGTAAAAAAGTTTGTCTGGAAAAAGGTTGTCTGTAAAAAGGTTTTGTCTGGAAAAAGGTTGTCTGTAGAAAAGTTTGTCTGGAAAAAGGGTGTCAGTAAAAAAGTTTGTCTGGAAAAAGGTTGTCTGTAAAAAAGTTTGTCTGGAAAAAGGTTGTCTGTAGAAAAGCTTGTCTGGAAAAAGGTTGTCAGTAAAAAAGTTCGTCTGGAAAAAGGTTGTCTGTAGAAAAGGTTGTCTGGAAAAAGGTTGTCAGTAAAAAAGTTTGTCTGGAAAAAGGTTGTCTGTAAAAAAGGTTGTCTGGAAAAAGGTTGTCAGTAAAAAAGTTTGTCTGGAAAAAGGTTGTCTGTAAAAAAGGTTGTCTGGAAAAAGGTTTTCAGTAAAAAAGTTTGTCTGGAAAAAGGTTGTCTGTAAAAAAGGTTGTCTCGAAAAAGGTTGTCAGTAAAAAAGTTTGTCTGGAAAAAGGTTGTCTGTAAAAAGGTTTGTCTGGAAAAAGGTTGTCTGTAAAAAAGGTTGTCTGAAAAAGGTTGTCAGTAAAAAAGTTTGTCTGGAAAAAGGTTGTCTGTAAAAAAGTTTGTCTGGAAAAAGGTTGTCTGTAGAAAAGTTTGTCTGGAAAAAGGTTGTCTGTAGAAAAGTTTGTCTGGAAAAAGGTTGTCTGTAAAAAAGGTTGTCTGAAAAAGGTTGTCAGTAAAAAAGTTTGTCTGGAAAAAGGTTGTCTGTAAAAAAGTTTGTCTGGAAAAAGGTTGTCTGTAGAAAAGTTTGTCTGGAAAAAGGTTGTCTGTAGAAAAGCTTGTCTGGAAAAAGGGTGTCAGTAAAAAAGTTTGTCTGGAAAAAGGTTTGTCTGTAAAAAAGTTTGTCTGGAAAAAGGGTGTCAGTAAAAAAGTTTGTCTGGAAAAAGGTTGTCTGTAAAAAAGGTTGTCTGGAAAAAGGTTTTCAGTAAAAAAGTTTGTCTGGAAAAAGGTTGTCTGTAAAAAAGGTTGTCTGGAAAAAGGTTGTCAGTAAAAAAGTTTGTCTGGAAAAAGGTTGTCTGTAAAAAAGGTTTGTCTGGAAAAAGGTTGTCTGTAGAAAAGTTTGTCTGGAAAAAGGGTGTCAGTAAAAAAGTTTGTCTGGAAAAAGGTTGTCTGTAAAAAAGTTTGTCTGGAAAAAGGTTGTCTGTAGAAAAGCTTGTCTGGAAAAAGGTTGTCAGTAAAAAAGTTCGTCTGGAAAAAGGTTGTCTGTAGAAAAGGTTGTCTGGAAAAAGGTTGTCAGTAAAAAAGTTTGTCTGGAAAAAGGTTGTCTGTAAAAAAGGTTGTCTGGAAAAAGGTTGTCAGTAAAAAAGTTTGTCTGGAAAAAGGTTGTCTGTAAAAAAGGTTGTCTGGAAAAAGGTTTTCAGTAAAAAAGTTTGTCTGGAAAAAGGTTGTCTGTAAAAAAGGTTGTCTGGAAAAAGGTTGTCAGTAAAAAAGTTTGTCTGGAAAAAGGTTGTCTGTAAAAAGGTTTGTCTGGAAAAAGGTTGTCTGTAAAAAAGGTTGTCTGAAAAAGGTTGTCAGTAAAAAAGTTTGTCTGGAAAAAGGTTGTCTGTAAAAAAGTTTGTCTGGAAAAAGGTTGTCTGTAAAAAAGGTTGTCTGGAAAAAGGTTGTCAGTAAAAAAGTTTGTCTGGAAAAAGGTTGTCTGTAAAAAAGTTTGTCTGGAAAAAGGTTGTCTGTAAAAAAAGTTTGTCTGGAAAAGGTTGTCTGTAAAAAAGTTGTCTGGAAAAAGGTTGTCTGTAGAAAAGCTTGTCTGGAAAAAGGTTGTCAGTAAAAAAGTTTGTCTGGAAAAAGGTTGTCTGTAAAAAAGTTTGTCTGGAAAAAGGTTGTCTGTAAAAAAGGTTGTCTGGAAAAAGGTTGTCTGTAAAAAAGGTTGTCTGGAAAAAGGTTGTCTGTAAAAAAGGTTGTCTGGAAAAAGGTTGTCAGTAAAAAAGTTTGTCTGGAAAAAGGTTGTCTGTAAAAAAGGTTGTCTGGAAAAAGGTTGTCTGTAAAAAAGGTTGTCTGGAAAAAGGTTGTCAGTAAAAAAGTTTGTCTGGAAAAAGGTTGTCTGTAAAAAAGGTTGTCTGGAAAAAGGTTGTCTGTAAAAAAGGTTGTCTGGAAAAAGGTTGTCTGTAAAAAAGTTTGTCTGGAAAAAGGTTGTCTGTAAAAAAGGTTGTCTGGAAAAGGGTTGTCTGTAAAAAAGGTTGTCTGGAAAAAGGTTGTCAGTAAAAAAGTTTGTCTGGAAAAAGGTTGTCTGTAAAAAAGGTTGTCTGGAAAAAGGTTGTCAGTAAAAAAGTTTGTCTGGAAAAAGGTTGTCTGTAAAAAAGTTTGTCTGGAAAAAGGTTGTCTGTAAAAAAGGTTGTCTGGAAAAAGGTTGTCTGTAAAAAAGGTTGTCTGGAAAAAGGTTGTCTGTAAAAAAGGTTGTCTGGAAAAAGGTTGTCAGTAAAAAAGTTTGTCTGGAAAAAGGTTGTCTGTAAAAAAGGTTGTCTGGAAAAAGGTTGTCTGTAAAAAAGGTTGTCTGGAAAAAGGTTGTCAGTAAAAAAGTTTGTCTGGAAAAAGGTTGTCTGTAAAAAAGTTTGTCTGGAAAAAGGTTGTCTGTAAAAAAGGTTGTCTGGAAAAAGGTTGTCTGTAAAAAAGTTTGTCTGGAAAAAGGTTGTCTGTAAAAAAGTTTGTCTGGAAAAAGGTTGTCTGTAAAAAAGGTTTTCTGGAAAAAGGTTGTCAGTAAAAAAGTTTGTCTGGAAAAAGGTTGTCTGTAAAAAAGTTTGTCTGGAAAAAGGTTGTCTGTAAAAAAGGTTGTCTGGAAAAAGGTTGTCAGTAAAAAAGTTTGTCTGGAAAAAGGTTGTCTGTAAAAAAGTTTGTCTGGAAAAAGGTTTTCAGTAAAAAAGGTTGTCTGGAAAAAGGTTGTCAGTAAAAAAGTTTGTTTGGAAAAAGGTTGTCTGTAAAAAAGTTTGTCTGGAAAAAGGTTGTCTGTAGAAAAGCTTGTCTGGAAAAAGGTTGTCAGTAAAAAAGTTTGTCTGGAAAAAGGTTGTCTGTAAAAAAGGTTGTCTGGAAAAAGGTTGTCAGTAAAAAAGTTTGTCTGGAAAAAGGTTGTCTGTAAAAAAGGTTGTCTGGAAAAAGGTTTTCAGTAAAAAAGTTTGTCTGGAAAAAGGTTGTCTGTAAAAAAGGTTGTCTGGAAAAAGGTTTTCAGTAAAAAAGTTTGTCTGGAAAAAGGTTGTCAGTAAAAAAGTTTGTCTGGAAAAAGGTTGTCTGTAAAAAAGTTTGTCTGGAAAAAGGTTGTCTGTAAAAAAGGTTGTCTGGAAAAAGGTTGTCAGTAAAAAAGTTTGTCTGGAAAAAGGTTGTCTGTAAAAAAGGTTGTCTGGAAAAAGGTTTTCAGTAAAAAAGTTTGTCTGGAAAAAGGTTGTCTGTAAAAAAGGTTGTCTGGAAAAAGGTTTTCAGTAAAAAAGTTTGTCTGGAAAAAGGTTGTCAGTAAAAAAGTTTGTCTGGAAAAAGGTTGTCTGTAAAAAAGTTTGTCTGGAAAAAGGTTGTCAGTAAAAAAGTTTGTCTGGAAAAAGGTTGTCTGTAAAAAAAGTTGTCTGTAAAAAAGTTTGTCTGGAAAAAGGTTGTCTGTAAAAAAAGTTGTCTGTAAAAAAGTTTGTCTGGAAAATGTTGTCTGTAAAATAGGTTGTCTGTAAAAAAGTTTGTCTGGAAAAAGGTTGTCTGTAAAAAAAGTTTGTCTGGAAAATGTTGTCTGTGAAAAAGGTTGTCTCTAAAAAAGTTTGTCTGGAAAATGTTGTCTGTAAAAAAGGTTGTCAGTAAAAAAGTTTGTATGGAAAAAGGTTGTCTGTAAAAAACGTTGTCTGTAAAAAAGTTTGTCTGTAAAAAAAGTTTGTCTGGAAAAGGTTGTCTGTAAAAAAAGGTTGTCTGTAAAAAAGCTTGTCTGGAAAAAGGTTGTCAGTAAAAAAGTTTGTCTGTAAAAAAAGTTGTCTGTAAAAAGTTTGTCTGGAAAAAGGTTGTCTGTAAAAAAAGTTTGTCTGGAAAAAGGTTGTCTGTAGAAAAGCTTGTCTGGAAAAAGGTTGTCTGTAAAAAAGGTTGTCTGGAAAAAGGTTGTCTGTAAAAAAGGTTGTCTGGAAAAAGGTTGTCTGTAAAAAAGGTTGTCTGGAAAAAGGTTGTCAGTAAAAAAGTTTGTCTGGAAAAAGGTTGTCTGTAAAAAAGGTTGTCTGGAAAAAGGTTGTCTGTAAAAAAGGTTGTCTGGAAAAAGGTTGTCAGTAAAAAAGTTTGTCTGGAAAAAGGTTGTCTGTAAAAAAGTTTGTCTGGAAAAAGGTTGTCTGTAAAAAAGGTTGTCTGGAAAAAGGTTGTCTGTAAAAAAGTTTGTCTGGAAAAAGGTTGTCTGTAAAAAAGTTTGTCTGGAAAAAGGTTGTCTGTAAAAAAGGTTTTCTGGAAAAAGGTTGTCAGTAAAAAAGTTTGTCTGGAAAAAGGTTGTCTGTAAAAAAGTTTGTCTGGAAAAAGGTTGTCTGTAAAAAAGGTTGTCTGGAAAAAGGTTGTCAGTAAAAAAGTTTGTCTGGAAAAAGGTTGTCTGTAAAAAAGTTTGTCTGGAAAAAGGTTTTCAGTAAAAAAGGTTGTCTGGAAAAAGGTTGTCAGTAAAAAAGTTTGTTTGGAAAAAGGTTGTCTGTAAAAAAGTTTGTCTGGAAAAAGGTTGTCTGTAGAAAAGCTTGTCTGGAAAAAGGTTGTCAGTAAAAAAGTTTGTCTGGAAAAAGGTTGTCTGTAAAAAAGGTTGTCTGGAAAAAGGTTGTCAGTAAAAAAGTTTGTCTGGAAAAAGGTTGTCTGTAAAAAAGGTTGTCTGGAAAAAGGTTTTCAGTAAAAAAGTTTGTCTGGAAAAAGGTTGTCTGTAAAAAAGGTTGTCTGGAAAAAGGTTTTCAGTAAAAAAGTTTGTCTGGAAAAAGGTTGTCAGTAAAAAAGTTTGTCTGGAAAAAGGTTGTCTGTAAAAAAGTTTGTCTGGAAAAAGGTTGTCTGTAAAAAAGGTTGTCTGGAAAAAGGTTGTCAGTAAAAAAGTTTGTCTGGAAAAAGGTTGTCTGTAAAAAAGGTTGTCTGGAAAAAGGTTTTCAGTAAAAAAGTTTGTCTGGAAAAAGGTTGTCTGTAAAAAAGGTTGTCTGGAAAAAGGTTTTCAGTAAAAAAGTTTGTCTGGAAAAAGGTTGTCAGTAAAAAAGTTTGTCTGGAAAAAGGTTGTCTGTAAAAAAGTTTGTCTGGAAAAAGGTTGTCAGTAAAAAAGTTTGTCTGGAAAAAGGTTGTCTGTAAAAAAAGTTGTCTGTAAAAAAGTTTGTCTGGAAAAAGGTTGTCTGTAAAAAAAGTTGTCTGTAAAAAAGTTTGTCTGGAAAATGTTGTCTGTAAAATAGGTTGTCTGTAAAAAAGTTTGTCTGGAAAAAGGTTGTCTGTAAAAAAAGTTTGTCTGGAAAATGTTGTCTGTGAAAAAGGTTGTCTCTAAAAAAGTTTGTCTGGAAAATGTTGTCTGTAAAAAAGGTTGTCAGTAAAAAAGTTTGTATGGAAAAAGGTTGTCTGTAAAAAACGTTGTCTGTAAAAATGTTTGTCTGTAAAAAAAGTTTGTCTGGAAAAGGTTGTCTGTAAAAAAAGGTTGTCTGTAAAAAAGCTTGTCTGGAAAAAGGTTGTCAGTAAAAAAGTTTGTCTGTAAAAAAAGTTGTCTGTAAAAAGTTTGTCTGGAAAAAGGTTGTCTGTAAAAAAAGTTTGTCTGGAAAATGTTGTCTGTAAAAAAGGTTGTCACTAAAAAAGTTTGTCTGGAAAAAGGTTGTCTGTAAAAAAGGTTGTCGGGGAAAATGTGTCACTTAAAAAGGTTGTCTGAAAAAAAGGTGTCCAAAAAAAGTCTGAAAAAGGTGTCTGAAAAATAGGTGTTTGAAGGAAGGTTGTCTGAAAAAAGTTGTCTGGAAAAATTTATCTGAAAAGTGTCTGATAAAAAGGTGTCTGAAGAAAAGTTGTCTGTAAAAAGGGGTGTCTGAGAAAAAAATGTCTGAAAAAAGTGTCTGAAAAAGGTATCTAAAAAGGGTGTCTGAAAAAGGTGTCTGAAAAAAGTCTGAAAAAGGTGTCAGAAAAAGTCTGAAGAAGGTGTCTGAAAAAAAGCTGTCTGAAAAAGCTGTCTGAAAAAAAAGGAGTCAAAAAAAGTGTCTGAAAAACAGGTGTCTGAAAAAAAGCTGTCTGAAAAAAGCTGTCTGAAAAAAGTCTGAAAAAGGTGTCCGAAAAAGTCTGAAGAAGGTGTCTGAAAAAAAGCTGTCTGAAAAAGCTGTCTGAAAAAAAGGAGTCAGAAAAAGTGTCTGAAAAACAGGTGTCTGAAAAAAAGCTGTCTGAAAAAAACTGTCTGAAAAAAAGGAGTCAGAAAAAGTGTCTGAAAAATAGGTGTCTAAAAAAAAGTGTTTGAAAAAAAGCTGTCTGAGTCCATGAACAAATCTTGTATGCTATTCTTTATTTATCCCTATTCTATACTTCGAATCATTTATTTACTCTCTCTCTCTCTCTCTCTCTCTCTCTCTCTCTCTCTCCTCAATGTAATTTATTCATTGGCTTTAACTGAGATGTTACAAATACTGTTTTGTTACATGCAATCTAAAGATTTCTCTCTCTCTCTCTCCTCTCTCTCTCTCTCTCTCTCTCTCTCTCTCTCTCTCTCTCTCTCTTCAATGTAATTTATTCATTAACTTTAACTGAGATGTTACAAATACTGTTTTGTTACATGCAATCTAAAGATTTCTCTCTCTCTCTCTCTCTCCTCTCTCTCTCTCTCTCTCTCTCTCCAAAACGGGAATAATTGCAAATTTCTTGAACCTCCTCATCCCTTAAAACCTCACAGGCAGAATCATCCATAATTGGCGAAGGTTTTTTTTAAAACCCTCAATTTACTTGAAAAAAAAATAATTAGAAAAACTTCACTTACCCTAAGTCCTTGAGGGAGATATTACCGGAAGTCGTATTTTTTTTTTTAATTTTGCATTTCTCCTAATTGCATGACAAATACGGTTATTTACAACAAACCCTCGAGTATAAAAACTATATAAAAAAAATATATATAAACATCAGAAGGAGCGTGGGGGCGCGAACGACATCCCATTCTACGATATTTATGCTCCGGGCCAAAATGCTTCCCCGTTCCAGGAACCCGAAGGCATTGTCTCGCTAGAGCATCCTCTGAATGTCAACAATGAAGAAACAGCATCGTCTCAGAAACGCCAACAACCCAGTCATCAGCATCATTGGCGTCAGCTGACGAGGAAGAAAACCCCACCGAGTTTCCTGATGTGTGATGGCGAGGATCTTTTTAAATGGGAATAGATTCCCTCAGGGGTGGGGGGGGAAGTGTCTGTAAGGAGGTGGGATTCCTGGAATCCGTCACATGAGTTAGGAAGAGATTAGGAGCTAGGGAAGATGCTGTGCTTAGTTAGGGGAGCCCAGTGTCGTGTTTAGCAACTCCCATCAGAAGTAGATATTCCTTACATAGATATTCGGTTTATTATGTATTTTGTACTGTAATACTATAATCACTACGGGTATTAAGAGTAATGTTGCACAGTATTGCATTGATAGAACATGTTTAAACGTACAGAATAAGTGTAATAAAGTATGTTATGGATTTAATCACTTATTAGTTAACCTAAAATTAGGATGTAATTCTTCTTACTTTTGTATTGCAGTAGGATTCGATCTTTTATAGAATGATGTTCATTTGTTATTTTTGTATTGTTGTGTACGAGTTTTGTTTACTTATCACTCGAGACTCGCTAGTCTGTCAGAGAAGATCGGAGATGTAAGCCTGAGAGAAATGAAAACGTATTTTGATAAGAAATCTCTGATATTATCCCATCTACCCAGAAGACAAGTCGGAGAAGATGCTGGGATAAAAAGGATTCATTTTCAATAACAATCTATTATCAGTGAGTGAGCTGATATAAAGTAAGTGTGATGTAGGCCAAACATCACACCACTACCTTGGGATGTACGAATAATGTATAAACAAGAATACTGTACACAAGATATACTAAATCATTAGAAAATCTTATATATTCCTTTTTTATTATTATACCACCTTTGAATGTATGAATAATGTGTAAACAAGATATACTAAATCAATTGAAAACTATTCTGAACACAGTAACCGCAAAAAGACTCAATCGTTCAGACTATAGAATGTATAGATGGGAATATAGTGGTAGAATTATAATGATTGCAGTCACCTATAGAGAAATTCCTGTAGAAACTAATGCATTTATCAACCTCTAGCATAGATAATGTATGGATCAGAAACTTAGGCTTTAAGACGAAAAGAGGAAGCAAAGATTGAGAAAACCGAGATGAGAATGGTGATGTGGATTATGGGAATATCACTGTTTGAAAGACTGGAATATGATGAAATAGGGAGAATGGCAGGCGCAGTAAAGATTACTGAGATAATAAAAGTGTCACGACTGAGATGGTGTGGACATGTGTTAAGGATGGATGGTGGGGAGGGAGTAAGGAGGGATTGGGAGGAACCTATTATGGGGGAGAATTAGATGGCGAGATAAGGTGAAGGATGATATGGAGAGAAGAAGTTTAGTGGAAGTGTGTGCCTTTGATCGAAGGCATTGAAGAGGGCGTTTCAAGCAACCGACCCTTAATGTAGGGATAGCGGTGGCAAAGAAGAAGTAGAAGACTGTGATACTTGGTAGGACGCTAAGGCTGTCTACGCAGTCAAAAGACCCAATAACTCTCTAGTGGTGGTATCTCAACAGGTGGCTGGTGCCTTGACCAACCTACTACCTAGTATAAGCGCTAGATGTCCTCTAAGGCTCCAGTGCTGCTCCTACTGGCCCAAATCCTATACGTGTCTCTTGAGCAGCTTCTGTCTTCATAATTATGTGACCTCAAGTCAACACTTCTATGAAATACATCCGTGGAGATCAGGCACTCGAGAGTTAATTGCTTTTATAAATTTTCGTTGGTGTACGAATAGGACACTCCAAAATCAAACCATTGTTCTCTAGTCTTGGGTAGTGCTATAGCCTCTTTACTATGGTCTTCCACTATCTTGGATTAGTTCTCTTGCTTGAGGGTACACTCAGGCACACTATTTTATGTTTCCTTATTTTCTTTCCTCACTAGGCTATTTTCCCTGTTGGGGGCATTGGGCTTGTAGAATTCTGCTTTACCATTTAGGGTAAGCATAATATAAGACGACAAATTTAGAGCAAGGAAAATAGAATACGTCAACACTTGAGACAGAATGTAGAATAAGTAAATTAGAATGCAAAAACATAGGCCATTATATATATCAGTTACTACAGTTCTGCTGTCGTCTCGTAAGTGATTATCAAACTATTTTTTCTGTGAAATCATTCCTGTTCTCTTAACTTGAACTCTTGCATAATTTCATAAAAAAAAAAAAAATGCCTGTAATATTCCCCTTAGTGTTGTACCATTTCGTTCATGCATAAGTAGAAAGATATTTAGCTCCAGTGATTGTTTCTGGCTGATTACAAAAACAAAGATGCTAAAGCTGGAATTGCAATAGGCTTTTTTTTCGCCAGCAGCAAGCCGTTGCTGCTGAAAATGGAAAACCGAGAGCTTGTTGCTCGAGATATTTGCTTCCCGACTGGATGGAAAGCAGCAAGCACAAACCGTGGGAATGACTTCTTGTTGCTCAAGATCTTGGCTTCCCGACTGGATGGGAAGCAGCGAGCACAAACCGCGAGCACGACTTCTTGTTGCTCACACGACTTCTTGTTGCTCAAGATCTTGGCTTCCCGACTGGATGGGAAGCAGCCAGCACAAGCCGCGAGCACGACTTCTTGTTGCTCAAGATCTTGGCTTCCCGACTGGATGGGAAGCAGCCAGCACAAACCGCGAGCACGACTTCTTGTTGCTCAAGATCTTGGCTTCCCGACTGGATGGGAAGCAGCCAGCACAAACCGCGAGCACGACTTCTTGTTGCTCAAGATCTTGGCTTCCCGACTGGATGGGAAGCAGCGAGCACAAACCGCGAGCACAAACCGCGAGCACGACTTCTTGTTGCTCAAGATCTTGGCTTCCCGACTGGATGGGAAGCAGCGAGCACAAACCACGAGCACGACTTCTTGTTGCTCAAGATCTTGGCTTCACGACAGGATGGGAAGCAGCAAGCACAAACCACGAGCATGACTCCGGATGTAAACAAACAAGATGGCTGCTGCAAATAGGACGTGCTCTTGCTTGGCAATCTTGGTCCAAAAAGCCTCAAGTGATAATACATATCTGCTTTGTTTATCCTATGGTAATTGTAGAATTCTTCAGTTAACGTAATATACCGATACATATTACTGCAACAGTCAGAACATTTCTAGGCACCATGATGATATCAGCTGATCGGTTTTGTTTACTAACCTATTTGCTCTTCGAACCGCGAGATCGTAGTGTGACGCTGCAACACTTTCGTTCGCGAGCATCGGCTGGAGGTTGGCGAAAACCACGAGCAAGAAAGTAGTCTAGATTTCTTTGTGGGATACATATAAAGCTCTGAATGAGTGCATACTGTCACACCATTACTGCTTGACGAGTAACCAAAAGAACAGTGTAGGGAGAGATAGGATCAGTGGCTAGCGGGGCTACGCACTTTAACTCTCCGCTCAGTAATGGTGTAACCTAGTGCACCTCCT
>NC_090727.1:152741149-152771376 GCF_036898095.1 Palaemon carinicauda
GAAAAAGGATGATTCGAACCTAAAAAGGAAATTGATGAAAAATGATGATTCGAACCTGAAAAAGGAAGTTAATGAAAATGAATATTCGAACCTGACAAATGGAAGTTAATGAAATTGAGGATTCGAACCTGACAAAAGGAAGTTAATGAAATTGAGGATTCGAACCTGAAAAGGGGTCGATGAAAATATTAGGATTCGGACCTGAAAAATGAAGTCGATGAAAAGTGATCATTCGAACCTGAAAAAGGAAGTCGATGAAAAAGATGATTCGAACCTGAAAAAGGAAGTCGATGAAAAGTAATGATTCGAACCTGAAAAAGGAAGTCGATGAAAAGTGATGATTCAAACCTGAAAAAGGAAGTCAATGAAAAATTATGATTCGAACCTGAAAAAGGAAGTCGATGAAAAGTGAAGATTCGAACCTGAAAAAGGAAGTCGATGAAAAGTGATGACTCGAACCTAAAAAAGGAAATTGATGAAAAATGATGATTCGAACCTGGAAAAGGAAGTCAATGAAAAAATGAGGATTCTAACTTGAAAAAAGGAAATTAATGAAAACGAGGATTCGAACCTGAAAAAGGAAGTCGATGATAAAATGAGGATTCGAACCTGAAAACATTGAAGTCTGAAAAAGGATGTAAATGTAAAATGAGGTATCGAACCCAGTGCAATAGAACTAGGAGGTCCTACTCATTGTTTTACTTATTTACTATTTTTTATAATTAATCTTATTGTTACTATCATTGTTTATTTGATTGTCAAATCAGTCCTGTTCATTATTACATTTTTGTTGATACTTTTAAAGTTGATTATGTAAACGTTCATAACAATATCAACAATAATAAGGTCTTTATATTATTGCAATTAGTAATAAGCATTTTGTTTTGTAGCAGTAGTAGTAGTAGTAGTATTGGAAACAGGTATTGTAGTAGTAGCAGTAATTATTATTATTATTATTATTATTATTATTTTTTTGTATTGTATTATTTTTATATTATGATTATTATTATTATTATTATTATTATTTTTTGCTATTCTTATTATTATTATTTTCATATAAATATTAAAATTATTATCATTATTACTATTTTTATATAAATATTAAAATTATTATTATTATTATTATAATTATTATTATTATTAATTTGTTTTTCATTATTATTATTAATTACTATTATTATTATTATTATTATTATTATTATTATTATTATTATTATTATTATTATTATTATCATCATCATACACAAAACAAGAAACCCCTTCCAATCTCCTTATCCAAAAAATAAAGATTTGTGCAATTCTGGCCAAAGGAAAAACACGTTTTGGCCATTTGGGAAAATGCAAATAAAACCTGTCCAGGTAATATGAGGGGGAACCTGACCAGCCAGGTGTCTTCGAGAGATAAAAAGAGAGAGAAAAAAAAATAGGAAGAGGAATTTTTCCAGCATCCAAAAAGTGACTCCGTCTCCTGTACCGCTACTCGGGAGAGTACCGCTACTCGGGAGAGAGAGAGAGAGAGAGAGAGAGAGAGAGAGTTGGAGGGGGAGATGGGGGGTGGTTCCGCTAGTCGTCCTGAACGGGACAGTGGAAGGTCATTCAAACTATCTCTCTCTCTCTCTCTCTCTCTCTCTCTCTCTCTCTCAAGTTATTACAACTATCTCTTTCATTTCGATCATGTCTTTCTCATCTTCGTTGAAAATCAAGCAACCCTTCTCTCTCTCTCTCTCTCTCTCTCTCTCTCTCTCTCTCAAGTTATTACAACTATCTCTTTCATTTCGATCATGTCTTTCTCATCTTCGTTGAAATCAGGAAACCTACCTCTCTCTCTCTCTCTCTCTCTCTCTCTCTCTCTCTCTCTCAGAGGGCACTTCTATTACGTAATTTTCTATCACTCAAGAAACGAGACTCATCACCTTTGTTTACATTTTGAGAAGCAATACCCGGATTTTCATCTTCCTCCTCCTCCTCCTCCTCCTCCTCCTCCTCCTCCTCCTCCTCCACATCCTCCTCCTCAGACGGGTTGATTTCTTCTTGCCCTTGAGGAACAACCGCCATCTTCCTCTTTCCTTCTTTCCTCCCTTTTTCTTCGTCGAACAGACCTGTTACCCAGACGCTACGCAACGGGGGTAGGGGGTGAGGGGTTCCCCCCCAAGAAGGTCACCTTTACGTTTTGACGAGAAAACATTCAGGGGGGGGGGGTGGATGGGGGAGTCAACCTTACTGTACGTTTGCTTTTGTTTACTGCAATGGAGTGTTTTATTTGCCCTGTCGTTTGTGTGTAAATATCATCTGGGGGTTTAGTATGTCTTGTGTTTTGTGCTCACAAACTTTCATGAAGAATATTATCTTCATACTGTAAATCTAACTTGCTTACTTTTATTCATTTTGCATTTTCCAACGAGATTCCTTATCATGGTAAGAGGTTGTGCTGTCATATACATTCTCAGGGCTTCCATCATTCAGGAACATTGATTATTCAGATCAGTGTTTGGTCTGTAATTTTTTCTGATTATTTGAGATTTTCTAAAGTGATAGGTTGCTGCTTTGTATAGGATAGTGTCTGTGCATTTCTGAGCAAGGAGTGACACCTCTGGGACTGTTGTTTGAAGGTTACTGTCTGTACGTGCCACCTCTGAGGAAGGAGTGACACCTCTGGGGCTGTTGTTTGAAGGTTGCTTTCTGTACGTGCCACATCTGAGGAAGGAGTGACACCTCTGGGGCTGTTGTTTGAAGGTTGCTTTCTGTACGTGCCACATCTGAGGAAGGAGTGACACCTCTGGGGCTGTTGTGTGAAGGTTACTGTCTGTACGGGCCACCTCTGAGCAAGGAGTGACACCTTCGGTGCTGTTTAAAGGTTACTGTCTGTACGTGCCACCTCTGAGCAAGGAGTGACCCCTCTGGGACTGCTGTTTGAAGGTTACTGTCTGTACGTGCCACCTCTGAGCAAGGAGTGACACCTCTGGGGCTGTTGTTTGAAGCTTACTGTCTGTACGTGCCACCTCTGAGCAAGAAGTGACACTTCTGGGACGGCTGTTTGAAGGTTACTCTCTGTATGTGCCACCTCTAAGCAAGTAGTGACACTTCTGGGATTGCTGTTTGAAGGTTACTCTCTGTACGTACCACCTCTGAGCAATGATTGCCTGTTACTATTTGGGGCTGTTGTTTGAAAGGTACTGTCTGTACGTACCACCTCTGAGCAAGAAGTGACACTTCTGGGACTGCTGTTTGAAGGTTACTCTCTGTATGTGCCACCTCTGAGCAAGTAGTGACACTTCTGGGACTGCTGTTTGAAGGTTACTCTCTGTACGTACCACCTCTGAGCAATGATTGCCTGTTATTATTTAGGGCTGTTGTTTGAAAGGTACTGTTTGTACGTGCCACCTCTGAGTAAGGAGTGCCAGTTATTATTTGGGGCTATTATCTGAAGGTTACTTTCTGTATGTCACCTCTGAGCAAGGAGTGCCGATTATCATCAGGGGTTGTTGTTTGAAGTTTACTGTCTGTACGTGCCACCTCCGAGCAAGGAATACCTGTTATTATCAGGGATTATTCTCTTAAGGTTACTGTCTGTATGTGCCACCTCTAAGAAAGGTGTGCCTGTTATTATCATGGACTATTGTCTGAAGGTTACTGACTGTAAGTGCCATCTTCAAGCAAGGAATGTCTGTTATTATCTGGGGCTATTGTCTGAAGGTTACTGTGTGCACAGGCCACCTCTGAATAAGGAGTACTTGTTTTTGTCAGAGTTTATTATTCAAGTTTCAATATGTCTGCATGACACTTTCGTGCTAGGAGTACCTGTTACTATCTGGGGCTCTTGTCTGAAAGCTACTTTTTTTTTTTTTTTTTTGCTTGTCATCACTAGGCAGGATTACTTGGTATCATCAGGCTATGTTGTTTAAAGGTTACTGCTTGTGCATGTTCATACCAAATGCTATTATTCATATGTCACTGTCTGTGTCCGACCTCTGATCAGGAAGTACCTCTTATTAAATGGTACTTTTGTCAAAAGATTATTGTGTGTGTATGTCACATGTGTGCAAGGAGTACCTATCATTATCAGGGACTATTGTGTTAATGTCGGTGCCTCTGTATCTCACCTATGAACAAGGTGTACCTGTTATTATTAGTAGTATCCTTTGAATAACAGTTACTGTGTACAATTTTACCAAAGGTGACCCTAACACCTGGCAACAACCAAGTCGACTTTGAAAGGGATGAGTGATATAAAATGATGGATGCAAGTAATTCAGGGCATAATGGGGGTATCTAGGGTCAGATAAGGCCTTCAGCGCATAGTTGGAACTGGAGTAAAACCCTATTAGATTATTAGCCGTATGGAGTGGAAATTTGCGCATATTTGAACATCAAGGTAGAAGAAAGGTAGCGAGAGCGAGATAAAGCAGATTGTTCGTTCGTTTACGATTTGCTGCACTTTGTGTGACATGGGCTCTTGTATTAGCAGCCTGTCAAAATTAAGCCAGGAGATTTTAAGGCTTGATCTACTTTACTTTAAGGGCTGCTTTTCTGGTCCTATACTGCAGGGGAACCCTACTCTCTATCCTACTCTCTACAGCCAGGAAAGAAGGGCTGCTTTTCTGGTCCTATACTGCAGGGGAAACCTACCCTACCCTACTCTCTTGGGCCAGGAAAGAAAGGCTGCTTTTCTGGTCCTATACTGCAGGGGAACCCTACTCTCTACCCTACTATCTACGGTCAGGAAAGAAGGGCTGCTTTTCTGGTCCTATACTGCAGGGGAACCCTACTCTCTACCCTACTCTATAGGGTCAGGAAAGAAAGGCT
Organism: Palaemon carinicauda; assembly: GCF_036898095.1. Taxonomy (NCBI): domain Eukaryota; kingdom Metazoa; phylum Arthropoda; class Malacostraca; order Decapoda; family Palaemonidae; genus Palaemon; species Palaemon carinicauda. Next base: position 152,745,953 of record NC_090727.1, read on the forward strand.
GCTTTTCTGGTCCTATACTGCAGGGGAACCCTACTCTCTACCCTTCTCTCTAGGGTCAGGAAAGAAGGGCTGCTTTTCTGGTCCTATACTGCAGGGGAACCCTACTCTCTACCCTAGTATCTACGGCCAGGAAAGAAAAGCTGCTTTACTGGTCCTATACTGCAGGGGAACCCTACTCTCTACCCTTCTCTCTAGGGCCAGAAAAGAAAGGCTGCTTTTCTGGTCCTATACTGCAGGGGAACCCTACTCTCTACCCTTCTCTCTAGGGCCAGAAAAGAAAGGCTGCTTTTCTGGTCCTATACTGCAGGGGAACCCTACTCTCTACCCTTCTCTCTAGGGCCAGAAAAGAAAGGCTGCTTTTCTGGTCCTATACTGCAGGGGAACCCTACTCTCTACCCTTCTCTCTAGGGCCAGAAAAGAAAGGCTGCTTTTCTGGTCCTATACTGCAGGGGAACCCTACTCTCTACCCTAGTATCTACGGCCAGGAAAGAAAAGCTGCTTTACTGGTCCTATACTGCAGGGGAAACCTACTCTCTACCCTTCTCTCTAGGGCCAGAAAAGAAAGGCTGCTTTTCTGGTCCTATACTGCAGGGGAACCCTACTCTTTAGGGCCAGGGAAGCCTTGCAACTAGTGGCTGAAAGGACTCTGTACTGTTCTCTGATGTTTTTATTTTGGACTTCCTCATTGTATCAACTGTGTCAACTCTCATGAACGAATACCATCACACCTTGTTTACCATAATGCTTGGTGTGCATTACTTATGATGTAGTCTGTGCTTTAAAATCATTAGTTTAGAAATCTTGTGATTAATGGTTACTTGGGGTTGTACTGCTGTCCATTAATTCCAGAATGATGTAGTGTTGAAGGCTCTTCTGTAATGTGAGATATAATATTCTGTCATTTCATCCCATTAGATCTTTCTATAAAGTTCTTGGGCATCAGTTACAAGTTAATATTTTGCTTTATTGTGCATTGTATCTTTTCAAGTGTAATAATTATCTTATAAACTATATAAATACTTATTAAAATAAAAATGAAGTATTTAACACCAATAAAATACTATTTTAAATTAAAAAATACACGTTCCAGGTAAGGAGACTCCCCCCCAAAAAAACGTTAATGGTCCCAGAAAGAGAAATCATATCAAATATTAGGTCAAGGTTATGTATTCTCAAAGAATGTGCCGTGTCAGGGAGGCATGCTAATTCATATTGAGTATCCCCTGAAGGCTCGGTCTTCATTCTCGTTTTCTGTTGGCACGCAGTTAAGTAGCTTTTAGGGGGAGCGGAGTGGTTCAGTTACGATGTGGTTGAAGATAAGGAATTGTTAGTGTTATTGGCTTGAAACGTTTTTTTCAATGATCTTTTGAATGCATTAGATAAGGAAAACGTTTTTTTCAGTGATCTTTCGAATTCATTAGATAAGGAAAACGTTTTTTTTCAATGATCTTTCGAATGTATTAGATAAGGAAAACGTTTTTTTTTTCCAATGATCTTTCAAATGCATTAGATAAGGGAAACGTTTTTTTTTTCAATGATCTTTCGAATGCATTAGATAAGGGAAACGTTTTTTTCAATGATCTTTCGAATGTATTAGATAAGGAAAACGTTTTTTTTCAATGATCTTTCGAATGCATTAGATAAGGGAAACGTTTTCTTCAATGATCTTTCTAATGCATTAGATAAGGGAAACGTTTTTTTTTTTTCAATGATCTTTCGAATGCATTAGATAAGGGAAACGTTTTTTCAATGATCTTTCGAATGCATTGGATAAGGGAAACGTTTTTTTCAATGATCTTTCGAATGTATTAGATAAGGGAAACGTTTTTTCAATGATCTTCTGAATGCATTAGATAAGGGAAACATTTTCTCTGTATAAATATCTATCTCATTTAATGTTAATTACATGATCTCATAACAGAGAGAGAGAGAGAGAGAGAGAGAGAGAGAGAGAGAGAGAGAGAGATAAGTGAAACGTTTTTTTTCAATGATCTTTCGAATGCATTAGATAAGGAAAACGTTTTTTCAATGATCTTTTGAATGCATTAGCTAAGGGAAACGTTTTCTTTGTACAAATATCTATCTCATCTAATCTTAATTACATGATCTCATAACAGAGAGAGAGAGAGAGAGAGAGAGAGAGAGAGAGAGAGAGTTAAGTAAGCATAAACAGACAATATATTATAAAGAAATCCAGACTATGGAATTGTCTTGCAACTTCGATTTTTCCTAATAGTACTTTAGTTAGATAATACTTTATTATGTCTTTTGAAAGGAACTTCAAACCATATTACCCCCTTATTTTTTTGGAGACTACATACCATATATTGTCTGTTTAAGAGACTACAAACCATACCTTTGCTCTCTGTGTCTTTTAAAGGACTACAAACCATACCTTCCCTTAGTTTGGTTTAAGGGAATACAAACCATACTTTTCCTTCTGTCTATTTAAAGGACTACAAACTATACTTTGTCCTTTGTCTGTTTTAAAGGACTGCAAACCATACTTTTCCCTCAGTTTTAAGGGACTACCAACTATACTTTTCGTTTTATCTGTTTAAGGGACTTCACACCATACTTTTCCTTGTCTTTTTAAGGGATTCCAAACCATTCTTTTCCTTTGTCTGTATTAAGGAACTACAAACCATACTTTTTCACTTTGTATTAAGGGACTACAAACCATACTTTTTCACTTTGTATTAAGGGACTACAAACCATACTTTTTCCCTTTGTATTAAGGGACTACAAACCATACTTTTTCACTTTGTATTAAGGGACTACAAACCATACTTTTCCCTTTGTATTAAGGGACTACAAACCATACTTTTTCACTTTGTATTAAGGGACTACAAACCATACTTTTTCACTTTGTATTAAGGGACTACAAACCATACTTTTTCACTTTGTATTAAGGGACTACAAACCACACTTTTTTCACTTTGTGTTAAGGGACTACAACCCATAATTAATCCTCTGCCTGTTCTAAGCATCTTCACAAATACTTTTTTAACTTTAATCCTCCGATGTCTTTTTCTTGCTTATTCTTTGCACCTTTATATATACATATATTTTTCATTCTACTTATTTTATATTATTAAAGACATCAAATTAATTACAATTATACAGAGAGAGAGAGAGAGAGAGAGAGAGAGAGAGAGAGAGATTTTCTCTACCCAGTGGTCCAAACCTCACTCGGGAGGCGTAGGCCTATTGAGAAGGTTCCCATTATGGGTCAGTCATTAATATATTTTCACTTTTTCTTTCGTTTCTCGTGAGATATGGATTTGGCAAGCTTTCGCCTGTGGGGAGAGAGAGAGAGAGAGAGAGAGAGAGAGAGAGAGAGAGAGAATGTGTCTTCATTTGTTTGATCTTAGGAGACAGGATTGTATCATGTGTGTAGTGATTTCTCAAAATTAAGTGAGAGAGAGAGAGAGAGAGAGAGAGAGAGAGAGAGTGTTACAAGGATGTTGGATGTCTCAAAGACTTTTTAGTCCAAGTAGGGAAGACTCCATTTTAGAGAGAGAGAGAGAGAGAGAGAGAGAGAGAGAGAGAGAGAGAATTTAGTGAAATCGTATGAAATGAACAGGAGAAAATATAAAAAGAGAGAAAATGGGACAAATCTAATAGAGAAAGAAATGGAAAATTAAGAGAGAGAGAGAGAGAGAGAGAATTCGAATGAAATGAACAAGAGAAAATATAAAAGGATAGAAAATGGGAGAAATCTAATAGAGAAAGAAATGGAAAATAAAATTGAAAGAGAAAAGGGAATAAAGAGAGAGAGAGAGAGAGAGAGAGAGAGAGAGAGTCTCTCACTCTCTTTCTCTATTAAACAATTATCAACAGCATTGAATATATTTCTATTAAACTCAACAACTTAATAGAAATTGACACAGGGGGACAGCAGTCCCAACTCCTTCCCTACGCCCACCCAAACTCCCCCCCCCCCCGCCTGCAATCCAGAATAATGGGCGTAAGGAGGCCCCCATGAGGAATTAAGCTTTCGCCGAAGGCCCCCAGATGAAGTTAACTTCATGAAACGTTTCTTTGGTTGTCCTGAGAACGCCCCAGAGGAAGTTAACCCCTGGAAACGTTTCTCTGGTTAATATCTGATTGGAGAAGTTGTTGTTGTTTTTGTTGTTGTTATTGTTGTTGTTGATTTTGGCGTGCTAATGCTATCAAGGGGTCAGGAGGACTTGGGAAGAGGTTGGACGTCCAAGGGTCCGACGTCTAAGGGTCCGACGTCCAAGGGTCCGACAGATGGATGGCGTCTAGAGGCTCCGCTTCTTGGGATCCTGTGGTGTGTGCTTCGGTGGTGTGATGAGAGAGAGAGAGAGAGAGAGAGAGAGAGAGAGAGAAAGAGAGAGAGAGAGAGAGAGAGAGAGAGAGAGAGGGGGGTATTTAGGGATGAAAGAATGAATAATAAGAGGGGTAAAGATAATAAGATGGATGCTGATATGTATGTTAAAAGAGCTAGATTCGAATGAGAGAGAGAGAGAGAGAGAGAGAGAGAGAGAGAAATATTGTCGTCTGATCGCTCAAAGGAAACCAACCTAGTATAGGTGTTCCTGACTAGTACAGCCTTACTGATCATGGCGATACACAAACCTTTTTTCCATTAAAAAAAGGATATATATATATATATATATATATGTATGTATACATATATATATATATATATATATATAACTTATCTCGCTGAGTTAAGAGTTATATGATAAAACAACAGGAAGAAGAATCAGCCATCTTCCGCTGACGCATTTGTTCCCCAAAGCTGGGTCATCAGGAGCTGACTTCAAGGGTACTAAAGATGCTGACCTCTGTGACCTGAGTTCCTGAAAGGTCATCATTTTTCTGACCTCGTCATCAGTCCTATTTGACCTTGAATTAAGGAAGGGAGACGTTATACCTAAGGTACAAGTTCCATTGATTGATTGGTTTCTTGTGAGAAATATCAATATTTCTCTTATGTGGAATTTGAGACATATCAACATTTCACTTATGAGAAATATCAGCATTTCTTTTATGAGGAACATGAGAAATATCAACAATTCACTTATGAGAAATATCAAAATTTTACTTATGAGAAATATCAACATTTCTCTTATGAGAAATTTGAGAATTATCAACATTTCACTTAAGAGAAATTTGAGAATCATTAACATTTCACGTAAGAGTCAACATTTCACTTATGAGAAATATCAACATTTCACTTATGAGAAATATCAATATTTCACTTATGAGAAATATCAACATTTCATTTATGAGAAATATAATTTCACTTATGAAATATTTCAATTATGAGAAATATCAACATTTCAGTTATGAAAAATTTGAGAAATACCAACATATCACTCATGAGAATTATCAACATTTCACATATGAGAAATATCAACATTTCACTTATGAGAAATTTGAGAAAAATCAACATTTCACATATGAGAAATATCAACATTTCACTCATGAGAAATTTGAGAAATATCAACATTTCACTGATGAGAATTTATAGAAATATCAACATTTCACTTGTGAGAAATATCAACATTTCATCGTTGAGAAACATCAACAATTTACTTGTGAGAAATATCAACATTTCACTTATGAGAAATATCAACATTTCTCTTCCAAACGTGAAAGTTCTATTGCGTAACTAGTTAGGTCTATGATAATAATCTCCCAGCCTATTTCTCCTTTTTTTATTATTTCATAGGTTAACCAGAACGGGTCTTTAGGCCTATCTCGAATTTAGCCAATCATTCTTTTTTCTACGGCTGATTCAAAGGTTGGATGTAGAGGCTATAGACATTTTTTTTATGTTTCAGACTTTCAAATGTGATATGAATATTTGGGTTTGTTCGTTTTTGAAGAGAATAAGCAGCTGTTTACTGATGTCTTTGTATCTTTTCCGTAAGTCAACTGTTGTCTTTGTATTTTGTTCGTAAGTCAATTGTTGTGTCTTTGTATTTTGTTCGTAAGTCAATTGTTGTGTCTTTGTATTTTGTTCGTAAGTCAATTGTTGTGTCTTTGTATTTTGTTCGTAAGTCAATTGTTGTGTCTTTGTATTTTGTTCTTAAGTCAATTGTTGTGTCTTTGTATTTTGTTCGTAAGTCAATTGTTGTGTCTTTGTATTTTGTTCGTAAGTCAATTGTTGTGTCTTTGTATTTTGTTCGTAAGTCAATTGTTGTGTCTTTGTATTTTGTTCGTAAGTCAATTGTTGTGTCTTTGTATTTTGTTCGTAAGTCAATTGTTGTGTCTCTGTATTTTGTTCGTAAGTCAATTGTTGTGTCTTTGTATTTTGTTCGTAAGTCAATTGTTGTGTCTTTGTATTTTGTTCGTAAGTCAATTGTTGTGTCTTTGTATTTTGTTCTTAAGTCAATTGTTGTGTCTTTGTATTTTGTTCGTAAGTCAATTGTTGTGTCTTTGTATTTTGTTCTTAAGTCAATTGTTGTGTCTTTGTATTTTGTTCTTAAGTCAATTGTTGTGTCTTTGTATTTTGTTCTTAAGTCAATTGTTGTGGCTCTGTATTTTGTTCTTAAGTCAATTGTTGTGGCTTTGTATTTTGTTCTTAAGTCAATTGTTGTGGCTTTGTATTTTGTTCTTAAGTCAATTGTTGTGTCTTTGTATCTTGGTCGTAAGTCAACTGTTGTGTCTTTGTATTTTGTTCTTAAGTCAATTGTTGTGTCTTTGTATCTTGGTCGTAAGTCATCTGTTGTCTTTGCATTTTGTTCGTAAGTCAATTGTTGTTTGTATTTTGTTCGTAACTCGAACTTAAAAACACTTGTCTAGCTCAATTGATAATCAAACATCTGTTGATTATTCACTGACTTAAGTGACTTATTCTAGAACTGCTGGGGTTGGATTGCCTATGAGAATCTGTCATCCAGAATGCTTCTGGAAAAAGAGTTCTTGATAATAAGAGAACCAGTCAATATGAGCTGTAGGTCATAAAAGGTTCCATCTGGAATAAATACCAACTTGAACTTCGCGTGAAGGTTACCAGTCCTGCTCAGTCAATGGGAGCTTCAGCTGCCTCTAAGTGATTAAATGTGAGCTCCTATTCATAAGAAAAGCTCCATGAAAAAGCTTAGTCATTTCAAAAAATGACAATATGAGCTGTAAGTCATATAAGCAGCTGCATCAGTTGGAGCCTACTCCATCATACAGGACAAACAGTTAGCTTGGGCTATAGGCAGCAGACTCATTTAGGCCGGGAGCACACTAGCGACTCTGTGGCGCCACAAAGCCACGCCACGCCTGTGGCGGGGATGAGCGACAGAGAGCCACAGTCATTTGCCACAGTCGCTAGTTTGCGCGGCAAAACTTGAAAACAATGGAAACCTATGGGAGACCGCATCCCCGCTACACGATACTGTGGCTTTGTGGCGCCACAGAGTCGCTAGTGTGCTCCCGGCCTTAGAGTGAAAATCTGACTGTGTGACCCACACAGTAGGTAATATGAAGGCCTCCAAAAACAGAAGCTTCAAACGACACAAAAGAGCAAGTATCTTGAGTAAGCTTCGTCACGGGCTTTGTCGCATCGTCAGTACACATCGGCTAATCAAGTCGCAGAACCCACGTTCGAACCTTGGACGAGTATAAGCTATAAACCCAATTTACCTCTTGATTTAGGCGGTGAATTGTGTAGCTGGTAGTTAGTCAACCAATGAAGCTGTGGTATAGCCCTTAGCCCATATTTAGTGGGTGGTGGATTGCTCCTGGGGTGTTATGCACCATTTCACCCGGCCTTAAGGGCCTGGGGCTCGCAACCTCATCCCTGGAGACTTGATGAAAAACAGGATGGATGTAGCAATTATATATATATATATATATATATAACAAATGCAGTCATGTCTAGTCCATTGCAGGACAAAGGCCTCAAACATACCTTCATTCATGTCTGGGGTTTGGCCAGTTTTCATTACCACGCAGGCCAGTGCGGCTTGATATTGATAAGAACCTTTGCCTGATAGCTCCCAGCAAACCGACCTTGTATAGGTGTTTCTGACTAGTACAAAGAGGATGTATATATATATATATATATATGAATATATATATATATATATATATATATTATGTGTATATATATATATATATATGTATATGAATGCATTTCACTTTAGAGATTTCTCCTCCCATTCTTGATCTTAAATCGCGGAAGTTTAAAAGAAAAGAAATTTAGAAAGGCGCGTAATTTGTCTTTCTATCCTTTGACCTTCGAGAGAGAGAGAGAGAGAGAGAGAGAGAGAGAGAAACTGAAAGACACATACCATTTCCAACGATCCTTCTCATCATCGTATCGTCTTACGAACGTTGCATTCTGGGAGATGTCACAGCTTCGAGATTGTACAGTAGTAGTAATTGTAGCGTTGAGTCTATAGTGAAGCTCTCCCTCATTATACCCCCTTCGAGACAGACTTGCCGAAGGGTATCTCCCCCGCCTATGGAACCCTTCCTCGCCTTCGTCAGGAGCGAAATATGCACGACTGCTTTTGAAATTCGGGCGAAGGGATGATGGAAATAAGGTACGGCCGAGATTTGGGTCAGTGTCCTTGCAAGGTTGAGAGGGAGAGAGAAAAAGACGTAGAAAGAAAAAGAAAAGGATGAAAAAAAAGAGAAATGAGATAGACGTGATAGCATTCCACATCCATCAGTACACATTCCTTTTAGCCATCTTGTTTCTGTATTAGTTAATCATAGGTTTTTTTTTTTTTAGTTTAGATGAGGATGGGTTGGTCTATGATTTGACGGAAAAAAAATTCTCTTTTAATTAATGTTTTTTTTTTTTCAATGAACATCAAACATGAGTTTTACAGGTCACTTTATAGAATATTGATTTGTTTAATTTATTCATTACTATTACTTTTAATGAAGACTTATGATAAAAAATATACGAGAAGAAACATTCAGATGAATTATCTGATTTGACGAAAAAAAAATTCACTTTTAAGTAACTGACTTTTTTTTTTAATCAACATCTAACGAGAGTTTAACAAGTGACTCAAGTTGTTTCTTTATTTGTAACCAGAATTATTTTGATTACTATTACTTTTACTGGAGATTTATCATAAAAAAAGTAGAAGAGATAAGAATGGTTGAAATGACTTATTATTTATGTACAGAAACCACAATGTAATTCAGACAGAGGAGGTTATACAGTCTGCTTTGCCGAGGCAATAGAACATGGCTGAAAAAAAAACTGATTGATTGCTGCAAGCAGGAAAACTTTAATGAAGGGGCGAGTGATACATCTTAGGCAATAGTGCAAGCAAAAGCTGAGGAAGGTGCCAAAGGGAAAAATTAACGCAATGGTGCAAGGAAAACCCTGAGGGGATGATGCAAGTTGGTTTTTAAAAAAGTTTAAGAAAGGTGCAAGGAATAATCAGAGGCAATGACAGGCATTTCAACAAATTAACTGATAGACATACGTTCATATAATTGACAGGCATTCGATCATATAATTGACAGGCATTTGGCCTTATGACTGATAAACATAGCCACATAATTGACAGGCATTCTATCATATAATTGACAGGCATTTGACCTTATGACTGATAAACATAGCCACATAATCGAAGGGCATTCGATCATATAATTGACTGGCATTTGACCTTATGACTGATAAACATAGCCACATAATTGATAGGCATTCGATCATATAATTGACTGGCATTTGGCCTTATGACTGATAAACATAGCCACATAATCGACGGGCATTCGATCATATAATTGACTGGCATTTGACCTTATAACTGATAAACATAGCCACATAATTGACAGGCATTCGATCATATAATTGACAGGCATTTGACCTTATAACTGATAAACATAGCCACATAATTGACAGGCCTTCGATCATATAATTGACAAGCATTTGACCTTATAACTGATAAACATAGCCACATAATTGATAGGCCTTCGATCATATAATTGACTGGCCTTTGACCTTATGACTGATAAACATAGCCACATAATTGACAGGCATTCGATCATATAATTGACAGGCATTTGACCTTATGACTGATAAACATAGCCACATAATCGACGGGCATTCGATCATATAATTGACTGGCATTTGGCCTTATGACTGATAAACATAGCCACATAATCGACAGGCATTCGATCATTTAATTGACTGGCATTTGACCTTATGACCGATAAACATAGCCACATAATTGATAGGCATTCGATCATATAATTGACTGGCATTTGACCTTATGACTGATAAACATAGCCACATAATTGATAGGCATTCGATCATATAATTGACTGGCATTTGACCTTATGACTGATAAACATAGCCACATAATTGACAGGCATTCGATCATATAATTGACTGGCATTTGACCTTATGACTGATAAACATAGCCACATAATTGATAGGCATTCGATCATATAATTGACTGGCATTTGACCTTATGACTGATAAACATAGCCACATAATTGACAGGCATTCGATCATATAATTGACTGGCATTTGACCTTATGACTGATAAACATAGCCACATAATTGATAGGCATTCGATCATATAATTGACTGGCATTTGACCTTATGACTGATAAACATAGCCACATAATTGACAGGCACACGATCATGTAATTGAGTCATTCGATTATATAACTGACAGGCATTCAATCATATAATCGACTGGCATACGATCATATAATTGGCAGACATTCAATCATGTAATTGATAGGCAATTGATCTTATAAATGATAGGCTAATGATCATATAATTGACAGGCCTTCAGTCATATGATCGACAGGCATAAGATCATATAATTGGCAGATATTCAATCAAATAAGTAATCGGCAAATGATCTTTACAGTTAGAGGCAAATGATGTTATAATTGTCAGGCATTCGATCATATAATCGAGAGGTATTCGATCAGATAATTTATATGCATTCCCTAATATAATTGACAGGCTTTTGATCGTATAATTGACAGGAATTTGACCTAATAACAGATAGGCATACAATCATATAATTGACAGGCATTCGATCATATAATTGTCAGGCATTTCAACTAATTACCCGATAAACGAATAGTCACATAATTGACTGGTATTTGTCCTTATAACTGATAGACATACTATCATATAATTGACAGGCTTTCGATCTAACAACTGACAGGTGAGTTTGAGTTCACAATCGAATTTTCGATCAGCTGTTATGAATTCAGTAATCGATATAGAAGACAATCACAGCAGTTCTGTGTTTACTCAATGCAATGAAGACATTATGAGGGAATCCAAGCAGTTCTGGATTGAGTAGTCAAAGGAGTGGAGATACACAAGGCAATACAAGCTCTTGAAGAATAGATATCCAATTTAATGGATACATAGAGGTTAATCCCAGTAGTAGTAGGATGAGTATGCAAAGTAATGGAGACATAGAAGGCAATCTAAGCAGTTCTAAAACAAGTACTCAATGGAGGGTTATATTAACCTATTGGAAAGGTCTCTGCCTTGCTATTGGACGAGGATTCGAGACCTATACAAGCTCGATAGTTTCTAGTAGTGTCTGTAACCTTACCATCTTTTTGAGCTAAGGATAGGGGGTTTGGTGGAGCCACTATGTCTACCTGATGAGTCATCTGCAGCTATCGCCACCCCCATCCTGGTCCCAGCCTGATGGAGAGGGGTCTTGGGCGCTGATCATATGTATATATGGTCAGTCTCTAGGGCATTGTCATGCCCCTTGCCTATGCCATTCATGAGTGACCTTTAGATCCTCATTGAGTTTCTGTATGGAAGTCTGATATAGACAGTGTAATTGTAGGGGAAAGGGTCTTTAAATGGTAATCTTATCTCCTTTCCTAGTCTCGGGCAAAAGAAAACAGAATAGAAGGAAAGGAACTTAAAGAGTCATCCAAAAATTGTAAAATAGAAGCTGTAAATCAACTTGGGAAAACAGAGGATGGAAGAGAGTTCCTGAAATTTCCAGCAAAGTGTAAATTGGTGTGTAATCCTGTGGTCTTATTAACTCTGGGATATTAAAAGGAATATTATCAGATATCATAAGTATTTCTTAGCACTTTTTCGTTAAAGAAATAGTTAATTAGTCGTTGAGTTCATCAGCCAATGACCAAACCTATCTATTGACACTCAGATTGATTGATTGATTGATTATGAGTTGTCTAGCTTCCTGACATCTAAGGTAAGGATGCAAGTAGATGCTCACATACATCTTTATATTATGCGAGCACAGAGCATCCCAATTTTCATACAAAGCTGTTATTTACCAGCCCTCTTCGAAGGACTACCCTCATAGATGTGGTTTAACGATTTAACCATTCAATAACATCAATCACAGCCTAGCAGAGGTGTTATTAACTCACCAACGTTTCCGTTTAGCCACGTCATGGAACGCGAGAGGTTTCCGTCTTAAAGTTGCATTTTCAGACGGAGCTCTTCCTTGTTGTCTGGCAGTACCTATGCCCCTCCCTCCTGCTACCTCTCTCTCTCTCTCTCTCTCTCTATCTCTCTCCCCTGGCACTGCTGCCTCCTAGACCTTTCCTAGGGGTAAGGAAGGGGTCAGGGGCATACCTCCCTGCCCTGGCTGCCTACCAGCCATCCGGTTGGAAACCAGAAGACCATTAAGTAACTATTCCGTAGGCCGTCTGGGAGCTCAGGTCACTGACGACAACAGATGAAATACGGAGGAATTCGTTTGTTGACACTTAGGCTGAGACGTTTTTGTGGATAAGATAATCAAACGTTTTTTCTGAATTCTGTAGGGAGAGATAAAAGTCTTTTGGCTAGATTTACAAATAAATTTTTTTTTATGATTTTTATAAGGATAGGGAGAAGGAAGCTTCTTGAGTTTAGCAGATGAAACGTTTTTCTGTTTTTTGTGTGTTGAGAAAGTCATTTCAAGATTTAGCAGATGAAACGTTTTTCTGTTTTTTGTGTGTTGAGAAAGTCATTTCAAGATTTAGCAGGTGAAATGTTTTTCTGTTTTTTTTTTTTGTGTTGAGAGAGAAAGTCTTTTCAAGATTCAGCAGATGAAACGTATTTCTTTTTTTTTGTGGGTGTGTGTGTGTGTTGAGAAAGTCATTTCAAGATTCAGCAGATAAAACGTTTTTCTGTTTTTTGTGTTGAGAGAGAAAGTCTTCAAGATTTGTCAAATGAAATTTTTTTTTGTTTTTTGTGTTGAGAGAGAAATTTTTTTCAAGATTTAGTAGATGAATCGTGTTTCTGTTTTTTTGTGTTGAGAGAGAAATTCTTTTCAAGATTCAGCAGATGAAACGTTTTTCTGGGGGATTTTTGTGTTGAGAGAGAAAGTCTTTTCAAGATCTAGTAGATGAAACGTGTTTCTGTTTTTTTTTTTGTGTTGAGAGAGAAATTCTTTCAAGATTCAGCAAATGAAACGTTTCTCTGTTTTTTTGTTTTGTGGTTAGAGAGCAAGTCTTTTCAAGGTCAAGTAGATGAAACGTTTTTCTGTTTTTTTTGTGTTGAGAGAGGAAGTCTTTTCAAGATTTAGGAGATGAAACATTTTTCTGTTTTTTGTGTTGAGAGAGACAGTCTTTTCAAGATTCAGATGAAACATTTTTCTGTTTTTTGTGTTGAGAGAGAAAGTCTTTTCAAGATTCAGGAGATGAAACATTTTTCTGTTTTTTGTGTTAAGAGAGAAAGTCTTTTAAGGATTCAGCTGATGAAACGTTTTTCTGATTTTTATGTTGAGAAAGTCTTTTCAAGATTTAGCAAATGAAACGTTTTTCTGATTTTTGTGTTGAGAGAGAAAGTCTTTTCAAGATTCAGCAAATGAAACGTTTTTCTGTTTTTTTTTTTTGTGTGTGTTGAGAGAGAAATTCTTTTCAAGATTCAGCAGATTAAACGTTTTTCTGTTTTTTGTGTTGAGAGAGAAAGTCTTTTCAAGATTCAGGAGATGAAACATTTTTCTGTTTTTTGTGTTGAGAGAGACAGTCTTTTCAAGATTCAGATGAAACATTTTTCTGTTTTTTGTGTTGAGAGAGAAAGTCTTTTCAAGATTCAGGAGATGAAACATTTTTCTGTTTTTTGTGTTAAGAGAGAAAGTCTTTTAAGGATTCAGCTGATGAAACGTTTTTCTGATTTTTATGTTGAGAAAGTCTTTTCAAGATTTAGCAAATGAAACGTTTTTCTGATTTTTGTGTTGAGAGAGAAAGTCTTTTCAAGATTCAGCAAATGAAACGTTTTTCTGTTTTTTTTTTTTGTGTGTGTTGAGAGAGAAATTCTTTTCAAGATTCAGCAGATTAAACGTTTTTCTGTTTTTTGTGTTGAAAGAGAAAGTCTTTTCTAGCTTTAGCAGATGAAACGTTTTTCTGTTTTTGTGTTGAGAGAGAAATTATTTGCAAGATTCAGCAAATGAAACGTTTTTCTGATTTTTGCGTTGAAAGAGAAAGAGGCTTCTGTAGATTTAGCAGATGAAACGTTTTTCTGTTTTTGTGTTGTGAGAGAAAGTCTTTTCTAGATTTAGCAGATGAAACGTTTTTCTGTTTTTTGTGTTGAGAGAGAAAGTCTTTTCAAGATTCAGCTGATGAAACGTTTTTCTGTTTTTTTTTTTTTGTGTTGAGAAAGTCTTTTCAAGATTCTACAGATGAAACGTTTTTCTGTTTTTTGTGTTGAGAGAGAAAGTCTTTTCAAGATTCAGGAGATGAAACATTTTTCTGTTTTTTGTGTTGAGAGAGAAAGTCTTTTCAAGATTCAGATGAAACATTTTTCTGTTTTTTGTGTTGAGATAGAAAGTCTTTTCAAGATTCAGGAGATGAAACATTTTTCTGTTTTTTGTGTTGAGAGAGAAAGTCTTTTAAAGATTCAGCAAATGAAACGTTTTTCTGATTTTTGTGTTGAGAGAGAAAGTCTTTTCAAGATTTAGCAAAGGAAACGTTTTTCTGATTTTTGTGTTGAGAGAGAAAGTCTTTTCAAGATTCAGCAAAGGAAACGTTTTTCTGTTTTTTTTTTGTGTGTGTTGAGAGAGAAATTCTTTTCAAGATTCAGCAGATTAAACGTTTTTCTGTTTTTTGTGTTGAAAGAGAAAGTCTTTTCTAGATTTAACAGATGAAACGTTTTTCTGTTTTTGTGTTGAGAGAGAAATTCTTTGCAAGATTCAGCAGATGAAACGTTTTTCTGTTTTTTGCGTTGAAAGAGAAAGAGGCTTTTCTAGATTTAGGAAAATTTTTCAAAATCTAATGGGGGAGAGAGGAGACTTCTCTAGATGAATGAAACGTTTTTCCAAATTTTATACCATTTTTCCATTATTCTTTTTAAATACTGAAACGCTGAACGTTATATTATTCCGTAGAAACCTCCCTAAATATCATATAGCCATTTGAGTTACATGATTGCATATAGAGATATAGTATAGCTCTCCACATCCCTTCTCCCCAGGTATTACTATCCCCCCTCCCCCTCCCTCCCCCGGCCCAAGTATGACCCCCCTCAAACCCTGCTTTTGAATGCAAGGGGGTGACTCAGCCCACCTCCCACGTATTTACCTGTTCTTCAAAAACGAAATTATATTTTGGCTCCTAAAGGTCATACTTCACTTTTCTTGATTTAAAGAAAATTACGTCTTCCTCTGTCTCGCATATCGAGAGAGAGAGAGAGAGAGAGAGAGAGAGAGAGAGAGAGAGTTGCTACTCATCACACTCTACTAACTACCAAGTACTAATGTAAAACTTGATTAAATTGGCTTACATATTTAAAGAGAAATTATTATGATTATTTCTTCCAACCGGACTCAGGATTCGAACTTAGGCCTCAGAGTCGAAACAAAGCTTGACAGTTGACTATTAAACACAGACGCAAGCAAAAACACCTTTTATGAAATAAGAATTTACGCTTATGTCTGCAGTCCCCAGGTATAGAGGTAGGGGATTTCTAGTCCACTGCAGCACAAAAGGCCTCAGACATGTCTTTATTTATGTCTGGGGTTTACCCAGTTTTCATCACCGCGATGGCCAGTGCGGATTTATGATGGTGGGAGACTTTTGCCTGATCGCTCCCAGCAAGCCTACCTAGTATGGGTGTCCCTGACTAGTACAGCTCTGCTAATCTTGGCTATACACATCCTTTCGCTACGTTGAGATATCCCCACTGAGAAAGGGGTCTACTGTGTATATATATATATATATATATATACATACACAATCTTTTTGTGAATTAAATTCATTATGTTATTGACAAATAAAATAAGTAAGTATTTTCATGGGATCCATCATTGTTGCTTTTGAAGTCACTTTTTTTTTTTTTTTTTTTTTTTTTTTTTTTCCAAGTGATTTCGATCGAAGACTTTTGTACTAAGAAATTGTCTCAATAACCCTATATTGTAGTTTTACATTAAACTGGCCTTATATCAGCACGGGCTCTTGCCTTTAAAATAAGCGAAGACAATAATCCCAAAAACAAGGTTGACATAGACATGGTCAGGGATCCTCTCGTCTAGACATGCTCTCTCTCTCTCTCTCTCTCTCTCTCTCTCTCTCTCTCTCTGTCAGGTTCGCTTCGGCTGGAAATTAATTAGAATTGATGGACAAAAGGAGATAGAGAATGAATAGGAAAATGAAGAGTGACAAAAGACCCGCTGGGAGGAGCCAGACTCAGACGCCTTTCTCCGAAGCGAATGTAATTGAAGAAGCTGCTTGGAAGATCCTTCCTCTCTCTCTCTCTCTCTCTCTCTCTCTCTCTCTAGAGAATTATATTGGAAATAGCATTAACAAACTGATAAATAGATAAATAAATGGGTTTGAAACTCTCTCTCTCTCTCTCTCTCTCTCTCTCTCTCTAGGTATAGTCCAGAGAGTTATGTTGGAAATAATAACATTAATGAACTGATAAATAAGTAAATAAATGGGTTTGCAACTTTCTCTCTCTCTCTCTCTCTCTCTCTCTCTCTCTCTCTCTCTCAAGTCCTTAATAGAGATCTAGCTAATATTAGTGAATGGTGCAAATTATGGGACATAGAGTTGAACCCTAACTAAACTCAAAGTATGATTGTAAGTAGGTCGAGGACAGTGGCTCCTCAACATCCGGATCTTTTCGTAATCAATCTTTTTAACTATATACAATTATTATTACCTTATTATCTAGATCTGATTCTAGATGATATATTTAATTTCAAGAAACACGTTAGGTCATATTCTTCTTCAATAGCAAAAAAAAAATGGCTTATTGAGAAAGTCTTTAAAGATTTTCGGTGATCAATCTATCCTTGAGAAAAGTTTGAATTCCTTCATTCTACCTTGTTACGAGTATTGTTCTCCTGTCTGGTGTTCAGCTGCTGATTCTCATCTTAATTTCTTGGACAGAAACTTACGTTCTATTAAATTCCTTATTCCTGTTCTAGATATTAATCTTTGGCACCGTCGTTCAATTAGTTCATTATGCATGTTGCATAAGATTTTTCATAACTGACCATCCTTTACATTCAGATCTCCCTGGACAATTCTATCCTGTTCGTAATACTAGGCAGGCAGTTAATTCTAATAGCCAGGTCTTCTCCATCACGAGGCTCAATACTACACATTACTCTAGAAGTTTTATTCCAGCTGTTACCAAGTTGTGGGATGATCT
This sequence comes from Palaemon carinicauda, assembly GCF_036898095.1. Classification (NCBI taxonomy): domain Eukaryota; kingdom Metazoa; phylum Arthropoda; class Malacostraca; order Decapoda; family Palaemonidae; genus Palaemon; species Palaemon carinicauda. The sequence goes on from NC_090727.1 coordinate 152,763,504, forward strand.
TCCTAATCGGGTAGTTGAATCAGCAGAACTTCAAAAGTTCAAACTTGCAGAAAATGTTTTTATGTTGAACAGGCTGACATAAGTTTTTTTATAGTCTACATATGAATTGGATGTTTTAATGTTGATAATGTTTTTAAGATATTTTATTTTGATTTTTCATTATTTCTTATATCGTTTATTTATGTTCTTGTTTCCTTTCCTCACTGGGCTATTTTTCCCTGTTGGAAATCTTGGGCTTATAGCATCTTGATTTTCCAACTAGGGTTGTTGCTTGGCTAGTAATATATATATATATATATATATATATCTTAGCTAAAATAATATATATATATATATATATCTAGGCTAAAAATAACACACACACACATATATATATATAATGTATATATATACATACATAAATATATAAATATATATGTATATATATATATATATATATCTATATATATACATACATACATACATACATACATACATACACTACCATTTTATTATCAATGTGGTTAGTGTTCTTAATTCCATTAATAACATATATTTACAATAAAATTACAATAAAAATAGAATAGAAAATGAAACACCCCATTGCATGTACCACCAAAAATAAAAATAAAAAATAAAAAAGAAAATAAGAAAAACATTTGCCATCTTTTCTTACCTTTCCGTCAATGTTCTGGGAAGGAGAGACCTTAAGAAAAGAGGCTCTCTCTCTCTCTCTCTCTCTCTCTCTCTCTCTCTCTCTCTCTTCCCCTTTACAGAGCGAAGGATAATGGTGCTAATAGTGAGAGAAATAATCTTTTGGGTCAACAGCAAGAACTATAATGAGAGACAGCGTTTCTTGGTGATTTCTGTATTGTTTAATATCGAGAGAAATTTAATCCTTCTCTCTCTACTATTCATTAAAGGAACATTAATAATGAGAGAGCTAGAGAACACATATTGAGAGCAATAGAGGTATACGTGGTATATATATTAAAATTTTGGCGATTTCTGAATTATTTATTAATGAGAGAAATTTATTCCTTTACAATACCTGAAAGCAACATTAATAACGAGAGAGAGAGAGAGAGAGAGAGAGAGAGAGAGAGAGAGAGAGAGAGTTATGAACTAGAAACAGTTCATTTAAGAGTCCTCCCTTGACCATTCACCTCTGACACTTGACCTCTAACCCTTGACCTCTGACCTCTGACCTTTACTCCAGAAAGGCTACATTTCACGCTATATTCTCGTCCTCACCCGGCAGGCGACACCTTCCCACATAACTCTCCCGTTTGAAGCCAAGATTCTAAATTATCTCTCAGCCAATTAGAACATGCAATAAGCTTTCGTTATTTATTGTCTCATCGTTATTATTATCATCTCTCTCTCTCTCTCTCTCTCTCTCTCTCTCTCTCTCTCCTCTACGTCGTCCAACTGATGTTGGATGACTATATTTACAGTGAAACCGGAATGTTTTTATTCCAATATATTTGATTATGTCCACTTGATTTGTATGGAAATATAAAAATGAAAATATATTAGAAAAATATAATTAATACTAATATATTCAAACCTTAGAATTGAGAAGTATATGTTTCTGTTTTGATAATAATTAGGAGAAGAATGAATAAGAACAGAATATGAAAATAAGATAATTTGTTATATTCTCATTTAGTTCTACGTTAGAGAGAGAGAGAGAGAGAGAGAGAGAGAGAGAGAGAGAGAGAGAATAAAATATAAGATGTTTATTATTTCCTCATTTAGTTCTACGTTCAGAGAGAGAGAGAGAGAGAGAGAGAGAGAGAGAGCTGTTAACCTTGCGATCAGGCATTATATAGGCTGTTTCGGAGAGAAATTACCTTTTTTTTTTCTTTTTAAACCTCTTCAGAATTACTTTATGAACCAGGCCTTAATCTTTATTTAGTGTTTGACCTTTTCATTAAGATTTCAAACAACTTTCTCCAACAGATTGTATAATAAATCAAATACTAATCTTTTTTTTACTTGTTTTTTTCTATCTTGAAATATGAAGTGTCATTGGAACAGGTGGATTGAGGTTCCAAAGGCTTCTAGACATTTAGGAGTTAACTGAAGTGAATGGTTAACTCTTGGGTTCATGATCTCCATGGTCCTCTGGGAAAGACATTTGAGAGTTAGCTGAAGTGATTGGTTAACTCTTGGGTTCATGATCTCCATGGTCCTCTGGGAAAGACATTTGAGAGTTAGCTGAAGTAAGTGGTTAACTCTTGGGTTCATGATCTCCATGGTCCTCTGGGAAAGACATTTGAGAGTTAGCTGAAGTGATTGGTTAACTCTTGGGTTCATGATCTCCATAGTCCTCTGGGAAAGACATTTGAGAGTTAGCTGAAGTGATTGGTTAACTCTTGGGTTCATGATCTCCATGGTCCTCTGGGAAAGACATTTGAGAGTTAGCTGAAGTGATTGGTTAACTCTTGGGTTCATGATCTCCATGGTCCTCTGGGAAAGACATTTGAGAGTTAGCTGAAGTAAGTGGTTAACTCTTGGGTTCATGATCTCCATGGTCCTCTGGGAAAGACATTTGAGAGTTAGCTGAAGTGATTGGTTAACTCTTGGGTTCATGATCTCCATGGTCCTCTGGGAAAGACATTTGAGAGTTAGCTGAAGTGATTGGTTAACTCTTGGGTTCATGATCTCCATGGTCCTCTGGGAAAGACATTTGAGAGTTAGCTGAAGTGATTGGTTAACTCTTGGGTTCATGATCTCCATGGTCCTCTGGGAAAGACATTTGAGAGTTAGCTGAAGTGATTGGTTAACTCTCGAGTTTATAATTCTTTGGTAAATTTTATTGAAAAAATGTACTCTGATTTAACGAAGTAAATTTTGAAGCTAATCAAATTATGCTAATTGCTTTCTTGTAATGAAGTTATCAGACTTTATGGATTTCATGATTTATTAGCCTATAGGGATTTGATTATCAGACATTAGGGATTTAAGGCTTTATCAGACTTTATGGATTGAAGGATTTATCAGATTTTATGGATTTAAGGATTTATCAGACTTTATGGATTTAAGGATTTATCAGACATTAGGGATTGAAGGATTTATCAGACTTTATGGATTGAAGGATTTATCAGATTTTATGGATTGAAGGATTTATCAGAATTTATGGATTTAAGGATTTATCAGACTTAATGGATTTAAGGATTTATCAGACTTTATGGATTGAAGGATTTATCAGATTTTATGGATTGAAGGATTTATCAGACCTTAAGGAGTTAAGAATTTATCAAACTTTATATATTAAAGGATGTATAAGACCTTGGTGATTAGAGGATTTATCAGAATTTTAGTATTTAAGGATTTACCAGACTTTAGGGATTGGATTTAAGACATCTATCATCAAGAAGCTCCTTCTGTAAGGTTCCTTTTAGCTGTTTTAATGATATGAAAATCTACTGTTTCAAGTATCTATGGAAACACAGAACCATAGGGAGACTCCTGTGGAATAATGTCTATTGTACAAAAAAGTAACAAAGAAACTTTTTATTTGTTATTTTATTTATTTATTTATTTTGTGTGAGATGTTCTCTCCTCTCTCTCTCTCTCTCTCTCTCTCTCTCTCTCTCACCAGCTGTTGTTTACATTAAGATCGTCAGTTACTTTGTGACTTCAATAATAATCTGTTTCTCTTATTCCAAATATATGATATTAATTTTTTAATATTCCTTCCTTCATGCTTCTCTCTCTCTCTCTCTCTCTCTCTCTCTCTCTCTCTCTCTCTCTAAGTATACAAAATCCAGATTATGAACGAAGAATATTTGTGTGACTTCATAACTTTGTATAATCTATTGTTTGAGAGAGAGAGAGAGAGAGAGAGAGAGAGAGAGAGAGAGAGAGAGAGAAAACCACCAACTAATAAAAAGCAGGAGAATAAACAAAGAAATAAGGAGACAGAAAGAAAGAAATACGAAATTAGGTCAGTGTGCTGACCTGCCCCAGGGTAAAAGAGTCCACCGTCCAAAATCTAACCAAAGAATCCAGGTCTTAAACAACAGTCTCAGGGGGAGGGAGGAGTGGGGAAGGGAGAAGGAGGTTATCTCTTATCTCTCCGATGTTCCCCAGTCCTTAATTTCCAACCAGGAGCCCAGATAAAGCCCGAACCGGCCAATTAAAATCACTTTTTTTAGATGGGCCGTTTCCCTGCCGGGCAATTAGCAGAGGTTTAAGAAGCGGCCCCTTGGCGCAGGAGAGTCGCACACACACACACGCACGCACTCACACTTGTTTTCTCTACTTAATCTGGGACGAGAGTTCGAGCTGTCTAGATGTCTAAGGCCCTTTTTTTATATACGTAAGACTTTTCTTCTTGGTTTTACGCGGTTATACAAGTCTTTTCTTTGTATGTTACGCCTTTTTCTAAGCCTTGTCTTCGTTTTATGGGTTGTATAAGTCTTTTCATTATATGTTACGCATCTTTAAGTGTTCTCTTTGTATGTTACGCTTTTATAAGCCTTTTTTTCATTTTTACGCGTCTTGTAAGTATTTTCTTTGTATGTTACGCTTTTTCCAAGCCTTTTCTTCTGTTTTAAGGGTCTTTTAAGTCTTTTCTTTGTATGTAACGCATTTTTTTAAGTGTTCTCTTTGTATCTTAAGGTTTTTCTAAGCCTTTTCTTCATGTGTTATGCATCTTATAATTGTTCTCTTTGTATGTTACGCTTTTTCTAAGCCTGTACTTCACGTTTTACGGATGTTATAAGTCTTTTATTTGTATGTTACGCATTTTTAAGTGTTCCCTTTGCATGTTACCGACCCTTTTTCTAAGCCTTTTTCTTCATGTTTAAGCCCTTTATAAGTCTTTTCCTGCGTGACGCCCTTTTCTGAACCTTTTTTCAACATGCTTACGTCCTTTTCTAAAAAAATATTTCACATGCTTACGCCCTTTTCTAAGCCTTTGTTCACAATCTTATGTCCTTTTCTAAGCTTTTTTTCACATACTTACGCCCTTTTCTAAATATTTTTCACATGTTTACGCCCTTTTCTAAGCCTCTTAGTCATGTTTCATGCCCTTTTCTAAGCCTTTTTCAGATACGCCCTTCTCTAAATTTTTTCACATGCTTACGCCTTTTTCTAAGCCTTTTTACATGCTTACGCCCTCTCTAAACCGTTTTCATATGCTTACGCCCTTCTCTAAACATTTTCACGTGTTTACGCCTTTTTCTAAGCATTTTTTACATGCTTACGCCCTTTTCTAAACCTTTTCACCTGCTACGCCTTTTCTAAGCCTTTTCACCTGCTTACAACCTTTTCTAAGCCTTTTTCACTTGCCTGCGTCCTTTTCTAAATCCTTTTTCACCTTTTTCTAAGCCTTTTTCACATGCTTACGTCCTTTTCTAATCCTTTTCACCTGCTTACAACCTTTTCTAATCGTTTTCCACCTGCTTGCACACTTTTCTAAGCCTTTTCATCTGCTTTATCACTTTTCTAAGCTTTTCATCTGCTTTAATCACTTTTCTAAGCCTTTTTCACCTGCTTTCGCCTTTTTCCAAGACTCTTCCTCTCGTTTCATGCCTTTTCTAAGTCTTATATCTGGTTCTACGCATTATAATAAGCCTTTTCTTCAGATGTCTATTATAAATGATCAATTTTTAAAGTGTTTAGGTCTTTTTTAAATCCCTAGACTTTCAGATGTTTATTTTTGCATTTTTTTAAACTTCAATTTGATATACTGTGTTATATCATATTCAGCCTTTTTTTACTAAAATCTATATATTATTTAATTATCAATTGGATTAATTGTATTCAAAGGCTTTTCCTTTGAGTCTTTGCAGTGAAATTATTATTAGTGAAAAAATACTATTATTATCATAATTATTATTATTATTATTATTATTATTATTATTATTATTATTATTATTAACATCATCATCATCAAAATTACTAGGACTACCGTCATTAATGCACATTATGCGGTGCACTGTAAGCACAATGAGAGTTTAACCTACTACTCTACAACTGTTTCTGTTTCCTGGCAAATTCACAATTCCGTAAATCAAAATAAAGTTATTCAGTATAGTAAAAACATACTGTTGAAAGCTCTCAAGCTTATCAAAACTCCACGGTGTTTCATCGCCTTGTTTCAACTACCACCCACCCTAAAGTAGCAGTGGTTCTTAAGATCTTCTGAATATTTTGAAATGATAATTATTGTCTAGGTTTGCCAAAATTCTTTTCTACGTATTGATGGAACCCATGATTGGGTTTGTTTTTACTTTATGAGATTCAGAACTAATGTATTGAACCTACTTAGAGGTGTTTTAGCAGTAATGTTGGTTTCTCTAGACATCAAGAACACATTGATAGCCATGATTATTTCATTACGATTTTATTCCATCTTCTTTTGCTTTATAAGAACACCAACGTCTTAAAGCAAGCATATAAAACATTACATTTGCTTTAGTGTTTTGGAAAATTTATTAAACAACAACAACAACAAATGCGGTTGTTTCTAGTATACTGCAGGACAAAGGCCTTAGACGTCCTTATTCATGTTTGGGGTTTGGCCATTTTCATCATCGTGCTGGCCACTGCAGAATGGTCATGGTGGGAGACTATTGTCTGATCGTTTACAGCAAACCAACCTAGTATGATGGCTCTGACTAATAGAGCTATGCTGATCATGGAAATATACTGTATATATATTATGTATATATATATATATATATATTACACATACATATATATATACATACATATATATATATATATATATATATATTCATCAGCCGTTGCTAGTTCACTGCAGGACAATGGCCTCAGACATGTCCTTCCACTCCCGTCAGTTTATGGTCTCTATGCTTGTCTTTACCGGAAAATTTTCTTTGCTCGTCAATCCATTGTCTTCTCTTCCTTCCCCCTATTCTTTTGCAATCTCGAGGGACCCCTGCTGTTGTTCTTAGTATCCATCTATAATATATATATATATATATATATATATATTACTAAGTAAGCTACAACCCTACTTGGCAAAGTAAGATATATAAGCCCAAGGGCTCCAACACGGATAAAAATAGCCCAGTGAGGAAGGAAACAAGGATATGAATAAACTACAAATAAATGAACAATCAGAACAAAATATTTTAAGAACAATTGCAACATGAAAATAGATCTTTTATATATAAACTATAAAAGAGATTGATGCTTGTGTGTGTGTGTGTGTGTGTGTGTGTGTATGCAAGTTAACACAGCACAGATTGCTTCATCTCCCACAAACCTTCTTTTCGTCATCTTTCGCTTGCCATCTCCGGCAACCGCTTCTGGGAAATGGCAATTATTAGAAAGACAAAAAAAGGAAGAAGAAAGAGGAAAGAGGAAGGAAGGAGACAAGGCTCAAAAAGGAATGACCTCTTAAGATTGGCAGATTGGGGAAGGACGAGACACAATATGCAACGCCTGTCTCCCAGGTAATACATTATTTCATTTTTTTAGGGGGGAGTTCTTTTTCGAGGGGGTGTTTTATAGGGGAGTTCTTTTTTGGGGGGTTCTTTTTTGAGGTTTTTTGAGGGGTTCTTTATTAGGTAGAGTTTTATTATTTTTTTTTTTGAGGGGAGGTCTTGTCTTTTGAGTTGTTTTTGAGGGAGTTCTTTTTGGAGGTTTTTTTCGGGGAGTTCTTTTTTTAAGTTTGTTTGGGGGAGTTCCTTTTTAAGGGAGGGTTTTTTAGGAGAGTTCTTTTAGGTTTTTTGAAGGAGTTCTTTTTAGGGGAATTCTTTTTTGATGGATTTTTAGGGGAGTTAATTTTTTAGTTTTTTTAGGTTTTTTTAGGAGTTCCTTTTTAAGGGAGGGTTTTTTAGGAGAGTTCCTTTAGGCTTATTGGAGGGAGTTCTTTTTGGGTCTTTTTTAAGGAGGGTTTTTTAGGAGA
>NC_090727.1:152774376-152796876 GCF_036898095.1 Palaemon carinicauda
CTACATTGAACTAGAGAGACCTACATTTGTTATTGTAATATTAATGGTAATAGTAATGACGAAACTAGCTGGGATAAGAAATGGGATAATTTGTCCTTGATTTGTTATGCAACTGCCAGAATTACACACCAATAATAACAAATAACAACAACATCATCATCAGCATGTATATATGTATGAGTAATTTCATTGTAATACACATGACTTGGCTGAAACACGTCATCACTATTCCTATTGCAATGTTGGCTCTGATATGAATCCCATGTCATGGAACTATTAGAGGAGTCACTGTTTTATCAGTTGAGATAATATTTGTCTACGTGTTGTTTACACAGAGTGATGAGCACTTGTCTTCACGTGTGTCATCATAAAATCGTTGTTGTTTTTCGATTTATCTAATAGGTGAGATAACCCGTTGGCGTGGGGTTCAAAGGTCACTCGTGAGTGGCGGTGCTAGTGGTCAGTTTTTGTATGGCTAGGGGGCTAAGTTCGTTCTCCACTCATGTCACGTTTAGGGAAGATCATTCAGTTGCCACTGATGAATAAGTAGGTTTTATAGCTCGCTTAGATTTTCTTTCTCTTCCTCTTGTTAAAGGACTCTTTTGCTATGTTAAGCAGCTCTTCTAGGAGGAGGACACTCCAAAATCAAACCATTGTTCTTTAGTCTTGGGTAGTGCTATAGCCTCTGTACTATGGTCTTCCACGTTCTTGGGGTAGAGTTCTCTTGCTTGAGGGTACATTAGGCACACTATGCCATCTTATTTTTTGGACTTCTCTTTTTCGTTAAAGTTTTTATTGTTTATATATATATATATATATATATACATACAGAGAGAGAGAGAGAGAGAGAGAGAGAGAGAGAGAGAGGATACCTCAACATGGTGAAAGGGTTTAAGTATCACCATGATCAGCAAAACGGTAATAGTCATGGCCACCCCCTACTAGTTTGGTTTGCTGTAAGTTTTTGAACGAAAATCTCCTACCATCACCAATCCTTTCTAACCAGCGTTGTGATGATAACTGGCCAAACCCCAGACATAAATAAGGACATATCTGAGGCCTTTGTCCTGCATTGGACTGGAGACGGGTACATTTGTAATATCTCGACGTCCCAAATTAACCAGGATTTAAACTTATAAGTTAATTACCTTAGTTTGAGGTAATTTACATGGTTTCAAGGTAATTTTTAAGGTAAGGGTATTTATAAGGTCATTTCGGTTTTACCAGCTTCAAATTTAAGGAAATTTGAAAGAAAGGTTTTAAGGTAATCTAGGGTAAAAAAGCAGCAGTATTTAAGGTAAAAGCTACATGTTCAAGTTTAAACCTTGGAACTCACAAGCACTTTGGCCTCTGCTTGGACGTTAATGCTGAACTCCCCCCTCCCCTCTTACTCCCTCTCCCTTTTCCCCCCCTCCCCTTTCTCCCTCCCCCTCTCTTGAAGTTTCCAGAGGGTTCAGCGAGTCGAAACGTGATGGGAATTTTCTCTCTCTCTCCTCTCTCTCTCTCTCTCTCTCTCTGAATGTTTTAACACTTGCAATGGCGCACAGTTCTATGTAATATATATATATATATATATACACATATTATATATATATATATATATATTATATGTGTGTGTATAGTATATATTTATCATACACATGCACATGAATATTTACATTTATATGTATATATATGTGAGTGTGTATATAATTATATATATATATATATATATATATAAACTACTCGATCTCTCCCGGTCCCTCGAATAGGGAGAGAGGGAATAGTCATATCCAGTTGAGAGAGGGTACCTCGAGAATTTCACTTGGAAGCACCAAAACTGCCGCGTTGTACTTACGAAACGGAAAGTGTTTGCGAAGGGTTGCATCAGTATGTATGCGTGTATATATTTATCTGAATAATCTAGCCCTCATTTTTGACGGGTCGCGTACACTAGAGTAGTATTAGTAGTATAATAATAATGTTATAAACCACGTGAATAAGTTGCTACATGTCACTGTCAAAGAGGACACACACTAATGCCCTTAAAAATGCCCACAAATGCCCAAAGGGGGACATTAAGTAGCAACCATATATAATCCCCCCCTTTCACGCCCGTCCGTGTCTGGAGACTCTGAGGGCGCATTAGACACGTGGGCGTGGAAAGGGAGATCTTTTTTTCAACGCCGAAGGGGGCATTATATATAGGGCGTGGACACCTAACGTCTTTGGTAATCGCTTTTCCAATCTTCAAAAATCTTAATTCCTAAAGATGGCTCTATTTTATCTTCCTTCTTTTTTTTTTTTTTCTTTTTGTCTTTATCTGTTTTTTCTGTTCTCTTCTTTTCCATGATTGTTTGTTGTTGTTATTTGTTTTAAATTCTGTTGTTTTTATGTGTTTTTATTGATAGTTTTTTATCAAATGATAATGATAATAGTAATAATAACAATAATAATCTCATATTGTAACATCATCTTGACAATCTAAACATCCACCTCTATCGAGAGAGAGAGAGAGAGAGAGAGAGAGAGAGAGAGAGAGAGGTGTTCACCTTAACTCATCTCCTAGGGCACTGTAAAAGCTGTTGGAAGTTGCTCATTTTGAGTTATTAATATCTCGGGCAAAAAAAAAAAAAACTCGTCCTCCGAAACTGGCTGGTGGAAAAAGTTGAAAGGAAGTGGATTGTTGATCTTGCAATTGATATATATATATATATATATATATATGTATGTATATATTGATTTTACTTATAATAGTCCCCGAAATAAATATAAAAATATATTGATTTTTAATCGGACAAAATTCTTTATGGATAAGTCTAGATTCAGTTTTTATTTTTTTAAATGATTATATATATATATATATATATATGAATATATATATATATATATATATATATATATTATAAATGCCCTTTTTGAGTGGGGATACCTTAACGTGGTGAAGGGGTTTGTGAATTAGCACGAACAGCGAAGCTGTACTACTAAAGGCACCCATACTAGTAGGTTTACTGTGAGTGATTAGACTGAAGTCTTCCACCATCACCAATCCGCAGTGGCCAGTGTACTGATGAAAACTGGCCAAACACCAGACATGAATAAGGATGTGTCTGAAGGCTTTGACCTGCAGTGGACTACAAGCAGCTGCATGCATTGTGTGTGTGTGTATGTATATGTATATATATATATATATATATATATTTACTGTGTATATATATATATGTATATATATATATATATATTTATATATATATATATATATATATATAATTCAATTTCTTGTAATTTCGAATTCGCCCAGCCACAGAATCAAAGGCAAAGAGGGAAATTAATTTCATGATAATAATTTTTACCCTCGTAAGGATTCGGACCTATCCCAAGATCTAAGTGACAGTTGACACCATAACCATGTTTTAACGTGAACTATAACATTCACCACTTTACCAAACTTTTAGCTGGGCTCCACAAGATGGTAGAAGAATTGGAAGACACAGTCCTACATGGCTGATGACTATGAAGTGGGAGATGATGAAAGGCGAATTATTGATTTAAAAGCTCAAGAGAGAGACGACTGGCGAAATCTAACCGAGGCCCTTTGCGTCAATAGGCGTAGGAGATGATGACGATGATGATGATGATGATAACAACATTTCAACAACAGCTTGACGTACTTGATATTCTCCCGAACAGCTGATTTCCAGTTGATATCCTTGGGAGGAAAAAAGTGGTCTATATTCTATTCCTTTCGCGTCTTAGATGCTGTCTTGGGCTCACGTTTTGCAACGTTTTGCAATGAAAATTACTTTGTATTAAGGATTGGATCGTCTGTTTGAAGCTGTTAGAATAGAAGTACTTTTTTTTTAGGTTAACCTTAGCTACCAAAGTTTTTTTTTTTTTTTTTGTGTGTGTGTGTGTGTGTGTGTGTGTGTGTGTGACAAGGTCCTTGCTTTTAATAGTGTGGGGTGGGAGGTTGATTCAGGTGAGGCGATTATTATTGTTTTTTTTAAATAGTTGTTTTTATTTCAATCGCACTTATTAATAGTTTTACGGAACTGTAAACATTCAGTATATGTCATTACCTCCGCCAACTAAGTTTAAAGGAGGTTATATTTTACCCCCTTGTTTTTGTGTTTTTGTGTGTTTGTTTGTGAACAGCTTCCTGGCCATGATTTTAATCGTAGAATAATGAAACTTTCACTAATTAACTTATGTAAAAAGTTGGAAATGATAAAATTTTGGAAGGCCAACGAAAGTCAAGGTCATGCAAAATGTCCAATTCACATAATGAGCCGTAAGTTTGGACATCTTTGTCACAGATACTTCACAACTTGGTTTATATTTGAGTGTATGAAAATCCACGCCAATTAAAATATGGGAAGGTCAGAGGTCAAGGTTGAGCCAAGGCGGAGGTCTGCGCTCTACTGAGGGCTCCTCAGTTCAGAGTTGCACTGTTTTCTGACCTCAAAATAGATCAGGTTTATTTAGAAACTGTGATGTTGAAAATTCTCTCTCTCTCTCTCTCTCTCTCTCTCTCTCTCTCTCTCTCTCTCTGTTTTCTTAATACAAAATAGATTAGATTTATTTAGAAACTTGGATGCTGAAAATCTTATTTCTCTCTCTCTCTCTCTCTCTCTCTCTCTCTCTCTCTCTCTCTCTCAAATCCACTTTAAATGGCACAGTTACACATGCTTGTAATCACGTTGCTCCGGTACTCTCTCAGCAGTATAGTAGCTTAGGTACTCCCATTGCTGTTACAATGGGTTTGAAGTCGCTTCTTCAGGACTATCTTTGCGTATTTAATGCTCCGTAGGGTAGAAGTGCCAACAGTGCACCTCATGCGGGGAATTGTAAGCATTATTCATTGGTTTTTCAGCTCTCTTTTAGTCCCTAGCAGTTCACTCTTCTCAACCTTCTACTATAATTGAATAACTACTCGGTCTCTCCCCGTTCCTCTGGTAAGAGAGGGTAGTCATGCCATGCTGAGAGGGAGGTGTGCATGCGTGCGTACATATCTATCTAAGTATTTAGCTGTATGTTTTTGACGGGTCGCGTACACCAGTGGAATAAGAAAGGATACTGATTCAAGGGTTAGGAAAACAAACAATTAACTTTAGGACTTTTGAGATGTTATTAGGACTTGATGGTCTTATAAAAATGGACGAAAATTAAGTCCAATTAATGATACATTTTTGATTTTGAATTTCACGCAAGTGGAAGAACACGTCAGGCCTTTGTCCTGCATTGGATTAGCAATGGCTGGTGATGATATATGTAAGTCTATATGAATATGTATGACATATATATGACATATCACTATGTATGGCATTCATAAACTATGAGAAAGTTTTTGATGATGTCAAAACTTCAGCGTGAATGAAACCCCCTTCAAAGAAAAAGATTAGATGTATCTAGTTCAATAACAACAGCTACATTTTGCAGTCTGATAGATAAAACTTTAATAATACTATAAAATGATTCAGTGAGTACACCCTGATTAAATATGAGAGCAAGTAAGCCAAATTGCCTATTAACCCCAACCTCATTATAGGCTTTTTAAAAACATAATACTTTAATCAAAGATAAGTTAAACTATACATAAAAAAAGTGTTTATTCAATGCCTTAGCTTAATAAAAACTTGTAACCCTGAAAGACAGGTTGAGGGAATTTGCTAATCTAGCTCTCTCTCTCTCTCTCTCTCTCTCTCTCTCTCTCTCTCTCTCGTCAAACCTGCTTCGAAGCCTCCTGTGTTTGCGTCACAAACCCGTCTAGACATGATCCCACATACCCTGAAGGTATCAATCAAGAAAACCTTGATATTTACACTCGGGATTTTCTCTACATTATTGCAGTTGCTGGCTTATTCAAGTGGTCTGGATTTGCCTTTTTTTTTTTTTTTTTTTTTTTTTTTTTACTGTTTGATTTATGAATTATCCATTTATTAGTGAGAAGTTGTTTATGAATTATTAATTTATTAATTCGTTGGAAGTTGTTTTATATTTGTAATATTGTATGATTTACTTTGAAGTGTTAGTATGAAAGATCTAATCTAATGTTGTTACTCTTCTTAAAGTTTTCATTTTGATTGTTTATTACTTCTCTTGTAGTTTATCTCCTTTTTTCCTTTCCTCACTGGGCTATTTTTCCCTGTTGGAGCCCTTAACCTTATAACATCCTGCTTTTCGAACTAGGGTTATGGCTTAACTTGTGATAATAATTTGATACATTTTACTAATAAAATATACATTTCTGTGAGGATTTTTATAATCAACTTTTAATTATACGATTTATAACTCCCAAATCGAAAATTTATATTGATTTTTAATCAGGTAAATTTCACCATGAGTAATTCCTAGATTTAGGTTTTAAGTTATTTTGTATTTTCGTAGCCGAGTTGGTAGCGCAGTTGATTCCAGTTGGGGATGATGCTATTTCGATAGTTCTAAACTTGAGGGGAAGTTAGTCCTCTTTCTTTATTGGGTTTTTTAAGAGTTCAGGATAAAAAAGGGGTTGAGATATGGGGTCAAATAGATATTGAATTAGATGGCTAGATAAGGCTAGATAAGGGGAAGGATGATATGGAGAGAAGAGGTTTGGTGGAAGAGGATGCCTTTGATAGAAGGCATTGGATAGGTGCATCAGTCAACCGATACCTTAATGTAGGGATAACGGTAGGAAAAAAGGTATTGATCATGACAATGAAGAAGTTAGCGTTTATTATCTCTCTCTCTCTCTCTCTCTCTCTCTCTCTCTCTCTCTCTCTCTCTGAGAAAGACTGGAAAGAACACTTCGATCTATTTCAGAAAGACTTGCCGCGTTTATATCTTTGTAAAAGACTTCAAAGCTATTCTTTGTGGAAAATCTGCACACTTGTTTACCTCTTTCAGAAAGCTGACAGATCCATTTGCCGCTTTCAAAAAGACTACACTGCAATTTACCTCTTTCAGAAGCACTGCCCTGTCATTTACATCTTCCAGAAGGACTGTAAAGCCCTTTACCAATTTCAGAAAGACTACACAGCCATTTTCCTTTACCAGAAAGATTACACAGCCCTTTACCTTCAGAAAGACTACGCAGCCATTTGCTTCTTTCAGAAAAACTATACAGCCTTTTACATTTCCTAGAAAAACTACTGAGCCATTCCGAAAAATTACAGTCATTCGCTTATTTTTTCATGAAAATAGTCAAATACATTTTTGTGAAAGAGTACAGAACTATTGCCCTTTTTTCCAGAAAGAGGCTATAGCCGTTAGTTTTTTTTTTTTTTCAGAAAGAGGACATAACCCTTAACTTCTTTTCCAGAAAGAGGACATAGCCATTTATTTTTCCAGAAAGAGAACAGCCATTTACTCAAATTACTCGAATATTTATTCATAAAAATAGGCAAACTAATACATTTTTTTTTGTGTAAGAGTGCAGAGCTATTAATTTTATTTTAGAAAGAGGACATAGCCATTTACTCAAACTATTTACAGAGCTGGAATTGTGAAGCACACACACACACTCACACACACACACACACACTCACACACACACACACACACACACACACACACACGAGAAATTAACCAGTACACTCACGCAAACTATGGTAATAAAAAAGGAGCAGTGAACGTAGGCTACAAGAAAGTTCCTTGTTATTTTACCTTCAGAAAATATGCCCCTCTCGCTCTCCGTCGACGGGAATATCCTTGGGCGTAGGAGGGCCCCTGGGGGGGAGGTGACCCGCCCTTCATTGGGATGCAAAGGATAAGGGGGCGCGACTTGTGTGACGGCATCGATAAAACCGGCCTTCGTCGCTTCCAGGCCTCCTGGACGAGGCTGGAATACCTCGATGTGCGCTGCTTCGCTTCCAGGCAGAAGGGACCATTTCGACGACATCATTTTTTCCTTTTATCTTTCCTTCTCTTCTCTCATCCTGCTCATCCTTTTTACCTATCTTTACCTTTCCTTCTCTTCTCTCTTCCTGCTTACCTTTTTTTTCTTTTTTTTACCCATCTCGCCCTTCCTCATTTCCTTTCATCCTCATTTCCTTCTATCTCCATTTCCTTTCATCGTCATTTCCTTCTTTCCCCTTGTAATAACACTAGAATTTTCCTATGGAATTTTTATTTTATAATTTTTTGGGACGTTGTAGAAAATGTTCTTTTAAATATTTAGATAAAAATGTTATTTCCAGAAAATAAAAAAACTTATTTGATTTCATATGATTATTTTTGAGTGTTTGAAATAAATATTTTATTTCCTGAACATAATATCTTAACTTCATAAGTTTTATATGATTGATTATTCATATAAAAATGCGAAATCTTTAATATTTTATAGTTGTTTCTACTGGCATACAGCCCTGCGTAGTTTAAATCAATAAGCCCCAACCTTATCTTTAATACGCAATGAAAGAAAACAAAAAATACAGTTCTAATCGTCACGTTCAGACAATCAGGTGCTGTCTTTTAAAACCAACTTTGTACGTAGTCAAAGAAATTGGGTTACCGTCGTAAAAGTTATGGAAATGGAGATAAAGTTATTGGAGATGGGTGTATACATTAATCAATATTCATTGCTTACATGATAAGAGGGGTTCTCAATGCTGGTTTCCGGAAAGGGGGGGGGGGTATTGGGGGCTATGTGGCTTGGCGAATAATAATAATAATAATAATAATAATAATAATAATAATAATAATAATAATAATAAATCTGTTTTGACATTGTTGTTGTTTTTAGAAGGATTTATTGTTAATTTGTTCTCATCATTTATTTATTTCCTTATTTCCTTTCCTCACTGGGCTATTATACCCTATTGCAGCCGTAATAATAATAATAATAATAATAATAATAATAATAATAATAATAATAATAATAATAATGATAATATATCTGTTTTGACATTGCTACTGTTTTTAGAATGATTTATTGTTAATTTGTTCTTATCTTTTATTTATTTCCTTATTTCCTTTCCTCGCTGGGCTATTTTTCCCTATTGGAGCCCTTGGGCTTATAGTATCTTGCTTTTCCAACTAGGGTTGTAGCTTGGCTAGTAATAGTTATAATAATAATAATAATAATAATAATAATAATAATATTTTTTGTTTAATATGATTTGACTTATACCAACATTTTAATTATTTTTCCTCTTTAAGCTGTGGCCCACAATAGCTGACTAACTATTTAATACACTTTTATAATCAACGTGATGTATATTTCACTTCGTCTTTCCTCGCCTTGGAATCGAACTTGTGGTTAGGCACCTAAAAATGGAGGATAAAGAGCCTCTAATGCTAGAGGTTATTCAGGTCAAATTAGAGAAAATTATTCTTAGATTTTAGCTTTATTAAAATTTGTAAACATATTATTATTGTTATTATTATTATTATTATTATTATTATTATCATTATTATTATTATTATTATTATTATTATTATTATTATTATCATCATTATTATTATTATTAGGTGTGAGAACTACCTTATGTGTCTCAAGGTATAACTGAGAGAGAGAGAGAGAGAGAGAGAGAGAGAGAGAGAGAGAGAGATAAGCGAATGATTTAAACTAGTTTAATATATACAGAACCATCCTTCTGCCAACTTAAATACGAATCGTAAGCAACATTTTTAACCTGTTTTCTGAATTCTAAAGCTTATTTTTTTATTTGGTTTTACAAGAGAATAAATATATGAAGAATTTTTTTTTTTGCGAATAGCCCCTATTGCCAGGTCAGTGAAGGAAAGGTCAAAAGGTCAGGTCACCCAAAACGTACATAGATCCCTAACTTAGTAATAACTTGATATTCTTTTACCTGGAAACTCAAGACATATTTATGACATTCAGTAATGTATGTTAATGAAACTTAATTTTCAAAATTATATATAAAATTTTTTCAGACATTCAGTAATGTTTATTAATGAAACCTAATTTACTAATTATATATATTATTTTATTTCAGGTAAGTGTTTGTTGATATTCATCTTCGTGGGCATCGAAGTACAACATAGTAAGAGTAAGTACAACATTGATATTTAATTGATATATATTAATCCAATATTAATATTTTCCGATTAGATGTATGGATGTGGTGGGGAGGGGAGGGATATAGTTGGCGTGGAACTGTGGGAAGTGTATGTGAGGGATAGAAATAGATGGAGAAAGGTGACTCGTGTGACTAACCCTGCTATACAGTGGGACTAAGAAGGTCGAAAGAAGATTTTTGTAGGTTGTTTATTTTGTTGCTTTAAACTGATTTAGGATTTTTGAGATTGCACGATTAAAATGCTGTAAAATTTTAAAGTTTCTCAATAGGAGACAGAAAAGATCCAGAATTATCTCCGGCGTCAATGACCTTAGATGTCAGGATGCCCGAAAGCAGAATTATCTCCGGCGTCAATGACCTTAGATGTCAGGACGCCCGAAAGCAGAATTATCTCCGGCGTCAATGACCTTAGATGTCAGGACGCCCGAAAACAGAATTATCTCCGGCGTCAATGACCTTAGATGTCAGGACGCCCGAAAACAGAATTATCTCCGGCGTCAATGACCTTAGATGTCAGGACGCCCGAATACAGAATTATCTCCGGCGTCAATGACCTTAGATGTCAGGATGCCTGAAAACAGAATTATCTCCGGCGTCAATGACCTTAGATGTCAGGATGCCTGAAAACAGAATTATCTCCGGCGTCAATGACCTTAGATGTCAGGACGCCCGAAAACAGAATTATCTCCGGCGTCAATGATCTTAGATGTCAGGATGCCTGAAAACAGAATTATCTCCGGCGTCAATGACCTTAGATGTCAGGATGCCCGAAAACAGAATTATCTCCGGCGTCAATGACCTTAGATGTCAGGATGCCCGAAAACAGAATTATCTCCGGCGTCAATGACCTTAGATGTCAGGACGCCCGAAAACAGAATTATCTCCGGCGTCAATGACCTTTGATGTCAGGACGCCCGAAAACAGAATTATCTCCGGCGTCAATGACCTTTGATGTCAGGACGCCCGAAAACAGAATTATCTCCGGCGTCAATGACCTTAGATGTCAGGACGCCCGAAAACAGAATTATCTCCGGTGTCAATGACCTTAGATGTCAGGACGCCCGAAAACAGAATTATCTCCGGCGTCAATGACCTTAGATGTCAGGATGCCTGAAAACTTTAAATCAATCAATCAATCCAGAATTATCTGGAATGGGAGATTCTATATATATCGGTGAAGATAAATGGGTTGTGGTGGCCGATGTGGTAACGTCCCTAAATGCTGAACGCCAGACAGGGATTTGAGTACCACTCAAACTCGTTAATTCCTTTTGGTTGCTGCAACATCACCATCCTTGTGAGCTAAGGATGAGGGTGTTTGGGGGAGTCTATAGGTCTATCTGCTGATTCATCAGCAGCCATTGCCTTGCCGTCCTTGGTCCTAGCTTGTGTGGAGAAGGGACTTGGGCACTGATCATATATTTATATATATATATTATATATATATATATATATATATATATATATGCAGAAGAACCACAGGGAAAATGAAAATACGGAATATACACTTAAGTCCTGACTAGTTTCGTGATACTTCCTCAGTCCTCTGAGGAAGTATCACGAAACTAGTCAGGACTTAAGTGTATATTCCGTATTTTCATTTTCCCTGTGGTTCTTCTGCATCTGAGCATCACGTTTTCCTGTGATTTTTACGCATATATATATATATATATATATATGTGTGTGTGTGTGTGTGTGTGTGTGGTGGTCAGTCTCTAGGGCATTGTCCTATAGGGCAAAGTCACTGCCTCTGCAATTCATGAGTGGCCTTTAAACCTTCAAATTGAGTAAAGGTATTGTTAGAGATGAAGTTTAAAGCTAGATAAAATTCCAAACTTTCTTATGTCTGTTGTGATATGACTTAGATGTCCCTTTCTGTCGGTGTATTACGGTAGTTTAGTGATATCACTTAAGCTGGAATCAAACTAGGCTTCTTTTCGCCAGCAGCAAGCCGTTGCTGCCCAAAAATGGAAAACACCAGAGCTTGTTGCTCGAGATATTGGCTTCCCAACTAGACGGGAAGCAGCGAGCACAAACTGCGAGCATGACTTCTGACGTAAAGAAACAAGATGGCTGCTTCAGATAGGACGTATTAAACAGCCATATTCATTAATAGTTTGCTTCTTGTATAATCTTATCAGACGTGCTATTTTTACCTGTAATTTCCATACCTGTATAACAGGTATTACAGGTATTGGGGCACCCTCTGTTCCTCCCCTCCCCCTTCCGTGTGTCATATGAATCATATCAATTGGTAGATATTCATCTTTTGCCTTCTGCATACACACATATTGTTGACGCTTACACCAGACGGGTAAGGTTTGTTAAGTGGTCTCACATTGCCTTTGAGTTGCTGTTCGACTTGCTACCGGTATAAATACGTTTGTTTGTTTACATAACGTAGATTAGATGTAATTCTAAGGTAATTTGCCCTAAATTAGATTACAATCCAGTTGAATTACTTTTAAATTATAAAGATGAAAACAGATTTTAAGTTTGGCTAAAAAGGTATGAAAAAATATATTTATTGTTATATTGTCTGTTTCATCATTGGAAATTTTTTCGAAGTTGTAAAATTATCTTTGATATTTATCGATAATTATATACTCTACTTGAATGAATTATCAACTAAATGGTATATATACCACGAACTTTATTTTGCTTTAATTAATATTTTATTTTATGAGATGAGTTAGTCAAAGGGTCAAAAAGAAAATTGATGAAGAGATTGAATTAAGTTGAAAGATATTTTTAAAAAAAAATCAAAGCCTGTCAAAGTTTGTAATCTTTTAATATATTTAACCTATCTACTTATATATATATATATATATATATATATATATCATTCATCATCATCGTCACTTCCTCCTACGCCTAGTGACTCAAAGGGCCTCGGTTAGATTTCGCCAGTCGTCTCTATCTTGAACTTTTAATTCAATATTTCTTCATTCATCATCTCCCACTTCACGCTCCATAGTCCTCAGCCATGTTGGCCTGGGTCTTCCAACCCTTCTAGTGCCTTGTGGAGCCCAGTTGAAAGTTAGGTGAACTAAAGTAGAGCATACCCAAACCATTTCCATCTACCCCTCATTTTATATATTAATATTTTCTATTTCATATCCATTTATTTTCGTTTATTATTTTATGGAAACATTATGAATAAAGAAAATTAAATTCCAATAAAAAGAATATGTTTAGTTGATATATGAAAATCTCAACAAACATTTAGTTCTATATTTGCATCCATTTGTGAATGAATGTTTGGAATGTATGAGGCATTTGCAATTTATGAAGTAGGTTCGCTGTTATGGCTTTTTCCTCATTAAACTAATGGGCTGGGTATTGTATTTAGACATCTAGGGGACCTTAACATACATCTCTCTCTCTCTCTCTCTCTCTCTCTCTCTCTCTCTCTCTCAGGATCCCCGCTGGGGGAAGAGGACATTGGGCTACTACCTTCAAAGATGGAGCCGGAGGTTCGTGGGCTTGGCTTTGGGGGGTTGATGTTGCTGGCGATTTAGGACTAAACGTGGGTGTGTTTGGGGGGGAGGGGAGAAGGGGGAATCGAAAGCCAAGACGCTCATAAAAGCGTATTAAGAACTCCCTTGTGGCGTATACAATGTTAGATTCCCCGCCTACTACGATGTCAGCTCACGCCCCAAGCCCTGTCATAAACACGTCCTCATGTCGCCTCTTGTAGTTGTTGATGTTGTTGTTGTTGTTTCTATCCCTAGGGAGTGTTCTCATCTGTTGTTCTTTGGTGTTTGTCTAAGTCATAAATTAGTGTTTTTTTCTGTCGATATATTAGACAGGTGTTGATTACCATCAGAAATCTAGAGAGAAAGCGTTGATTAGTGTCTAATCATTGTCTGAAAACTAGTAAGGTAGTGCTAGTCAGTGTCTGATCTCTATCAGAATACTAGGAAGAAAGTATTGATTAGTGTGTGAGTATCGTCAGAAAACTAATAATGTAGTGTTGGCCATTGTCTGGTCTTTATTAGAATACTAGGAAGAAAATGTTGATTAGTGTCTGATCACTGTCAGAAAACTAGTAAGTTAGTGCTGGTCAGTGTCTGGTCTCTATCAGAATACTAGGAAGAAAGCGTTGATTAGTGTCTGATCATTGTCAGAAAAGTAGTAAGGTAGCGCTGGTCAGTGTCTGATCTTTATCAGAATACTAGGATCAAAGTGTTGATTAGTGTCTGATCATTGTCTGGAAACTAGTAAGGTAGTGCTGGTCAGTGTCTGGTCTTTATTAGAATACTAGGAAGAAGGTGTTGATTAGTGTCTAATCATTGTCAGAAAACTAGTAAGGTAGTACTGGTCAGTGTCTGGTCTTTATCAGAATACTAGGAAGAAAGTGTTGATTAATGTCTGACCATTGTCAGAAAACTAGTAAGGTAGCTCTGATAAGTGTCTGTTTATAATAATACCTAGAGGTCATTGATTATATCTATTCTAATATCAGTAGTGGTATACCATGTTGAAAACAACAGATATATAGTTATATTTGATTTAGATATTTGAAAAAGCAATATTAAACACCGGGGAAAGGTACAAGGAGTCAATTTAGCAGTTTTTACTTAGCATAGAACCCATAATTCACTTTATGTCAATTATTCACAGCAATTTTTGCACCAGAGACAGTGCAAACCACTTCTATCATGATATTGCACTGTTTTGATGTTGTTGAAGAATTATTCAT
Organism: Palaemon carinicauda; assembly: GCF_036898095.1. Classification (NCBI taxonomy): domain Eukaryota; kingdom Metazoa; phylum Arthropoda; class Malacostraca; order Decapoda; family Palaemonidae; genus Palaemon; species Palaemon carinicauda. Next base: position 152,789,086 of record NC_090727.1, read on the forward strand.
TTTTATCAAATTTCGATCATTGTGGGTGACCTTATATTTGGGTGTTTCTTCTTTTCGCCCAGGTTGATTCTCGTACCTTTTTTTAGCTTGTTTTTATTGTGATCTCGATAGAGTTTACCGTTAGGAACATTGTCAGAACGGGTTGGACTGAATTTATTGAACGTTGATATGATACTGAGTGCGTTCTTTATAGTTTGCTTCATTTATGGATGGTTGTCAATATATATATATATATATATATATATATATGTATACTGTGTATATAATTGACGTTAACTATTTCAATATATTTCATTTTCTGTATTACTTCTCTTATATAGTTATTTATTATATCATTTTCTTTCCTCGTTGGGCTATTTTTCCCTGTTGGAGCCCTTGGGCTCATAGCATCCTGCTTTTCCAACTAAGTTTGTAGCTTTGGCTAATAATCTCCCCTATATAATAAATAGCTAGTCTCTCTCTCTCTCTCTCTCTCTCTCTCTCTCTCTCTATATATATATATATATATATAAATATATATATATATATATATATATCATCCCGGTCACGCTTAGTACCAAGGCATATAACTATAATATCTCCCCGTCCCTCGGGTAGGGGAGAGGGAGTACACATACCCTGATAAGAGGGGGATTGCCCATAAAATTACACTCGAAAACCACAACTGTCATATTGTAGTTAGGAAAGGTGGAGGTGATGGGAAGGGTTGAATCCATCTGTGTGTTCACGTATCCTAGCGTATCTTATCTTAAATATTCATCCATCATTTTGACGGGTTGCGTACACTAGTAACAACAATAATAATAATATAGAGTCAATATAACGAACACTATATTTCACCTGTCCATCAGACTTCTGGTGTCGTTAGTGAATGAGCTCAGGACAACGAGGGATTGTCTTTCGCGGCAATGTTCTGTGTGGTAGAAACTGCAAAATGGACTCTGACAGGCGGTAGCAGAATCCCTTGTCTGACTTTGAGTGGGGTTTCATTTGGCTAAATATTAATTAATTTGCGTGGTCCTGGTTTTAAAGGTTTTTTTTTTTTTTTTGACTTTAATGGAATTTGTGTAGTTTCTGTTGTATTATTGTTGTTGTTGTTATTATTATTATTATTATTATATAACGGAAGATTTATTCTCTACACATTATTATTTTTATTATTATTATTATTATTATTATTATTATTATTACCTCCACCAACGAAGTTAGAAGGAGGTTATGTTTTACCCCCTCTTTATGTGTTTGCTTGTATGTGTGTGTTTGTTTGTTAACAGCTTCCTGACCTTAATTTTAATCGTAGAGTAATGAAACTTCCAGGGATTAAGTGTTATATAAAAGCTGGAAATGATTGAATTTGAGGAGGTCAAGGTCAAAGGTCAAGCAAAATGTCCAATTCACGTAATCAGCCATAAGTTTGGACATTGTGGAGGATTGATTTTTGTTTTATTTTGATTTATTTTTTGTTGTTTGCCAAATCGAGAGAGAGAGAGAGAGAGATGAGAGAGAGAGAGAGAGAGAGAGAGAGAGAGAGAGGTAGTTAGTGTATTGATTGTTTGTTGTGAGAAAGACTGTTGGAATAATTGAGTGTTTGTTTACTTTTTAGCTAGGTTAGGACAGTGGTAAATTATTCGGAGCAAGGCTTTTTTTGATTGACTGCGACTTGAGGCAGTTGTGTGTGTGTGTGTGTGCACGCAGGATTTACATATTTATTTGATTTCAACCAGCATTGGAAGTGATTATTTATTTTTTGAGTAAGTACAGTTTTGTTTATATTTGCTTGCCGTGATTGTGAATCATAGAAACAGTTTATTATTTATCTTTGATAATAGTGTGATAGGTTAGTTAGTAGTGCTCGTAAGTGGTTTTCATTTTTTATTTTTTGAGCCGTAATTCCTCCTTTGGACTGTTGATTATTTTGAAGTGGATTTGATTATAACTGACATTGCTTTACGGTAAAGCACTTGATTAGAATGCTCTTAGAATATTGACCTGTGTTGCTGGTTTATGTCGGATAAAGAAACAGCGAGTTGGATTGTTCTTGAGTAGATGAGATAACGATGATTACCATGGTTTGCTGGGTCGATTGCTTTGATGAATTTCCCGTCGAGCCACGGATCTATGGTGGAACTGCCAATTTTAGTGTTCCGGCTTAGGTAACTGACGGTTCTTTTACTCGATTAGCCATTCTTATTATGGTGTATTGATATATTTGGAATTTGGTGTTGAGGGGTGATATTTACAGTGACTGTTTTAAAGACGTTTGACTAGTGTGGGTAATGAGGTGTCAGTGGTTGTACGTCTACTATAATATATATATATATATATATATATATATATACTGTATATGGTGGGCAACAGGGTCCAAAAAATCTGTTAAAAGGCCATAATTTATTTAGAGACGTTTCGAAACAATGTTCATTATCAATCTGTAAAAGATATAGATATAAAATTCTTGAACAATAATTTAAAACAAAATAGGAAAATAGTAATATATATATATATATATATATATATATATATGTATTCGATTTTTTGTTAATGTTAATTTGGGCTGAGTTTTTTTTAATGGTTTAGTTTTAATTATATTACTTTAAGGATATTTTTTTGAGGAAAATTAATACAAATTTAACTATATTTTGAATGCAGGATTTCGAGTGGTGATTTTAGTATTAAGAAATATAGTTTTAAGGTTATGTTTTTTGTTTCCCTTCAATCTAAGAGTCCAGTTTATGATAACGTAAGGGGAAAAAAGTTTGTGTTGCGGAGACATTTGTCTGTTTAGTGTGATCAAGGGTCAAAGGTCAAAGTCAAGGTCAAGCAAAAGGTGGAGAAATAAGCTGCCGCGGCGGAGGTCTGCGCTCTACTGAGTGCCCCTCTATTTTGAGATAGGTTTCTTCTTTCCCAATACAGCTGACACTTGGCATTACATATATAATATGTATGGTGGGTAATGGTGCCATATATAAGATAACCACATGTATGGAGTAAGGGGATATTGATTTATGTAATTTCGTAAAATCTCTTGAGAGAGAGAGAGAGAGAGAGAGAGAGAGAGAGAGAGAGAGAGACCTCTAATTGATATCTTGAGGAGAATATTTCACGTGGGTTGAACTGTCAAGGTCATCTTCCTCACCATCACCGCTGCTGGGAAAAGAGAGGGAAAGGGAGGGCGTGGGGGGGGGGGTATTTCCCTCTTCCCTCCCCCCTCCCTTTTCCTCACTGCCCCCTCCCCCCTCCTCCCCCCTTCCTATCGTATTGATTATGACGTATCCGCACGAACTCTTCTGTTTTTTTTTTTTTTTTTTCTTTAACACACACCTGAAGGAATCAGCCTTGGTAGGAATGTGCGAACGGTTCAAAACAAGTCTCGAAAATGCATCTCTTAATTATTATTATTATTATTTTTTAATATATTTTTATTCATTTACTTTTTTATCTTTAATGTTTTGTGGGGTTAGATAGTTGTTGTTGTTGTTGTTGTTGTTTCTGTTGCTGTAGTTGTTGTTATTATGATGATGACAAGGTAAGCCAGGCGACATCCCTAGTTGGAATTATTATTATTATTGTTATTATTATTGTTATTATTATTATTGCAAGCCAAGCTACAAGTGGAGAAGCAGAATACTACAAGCCTAATGGCTCAAACCGGGAAAACAGCCCAGTAAGGAAAGGAAATAGAGAAATAGCGAATAAATTATCTGAGTAAAAAATAAAAACCCGTGAATAATGATAGTAACTGTTTTTAAATATAAAGGTGTAGACTGCTTAGGTTATTTAATTTCGATTTTTCCATTGTATACACGTGATTTTTCTTTGCGTATATTTACTAAGAGAAAACTCATTCAAGTTATTTTCATAGTTTTTAAAAACAACTTTGTCTTAAAGTATACTTCATATTTTATTTTCAAATAATAATAATTTAATCGAAACAGATAAATCAAATCAGTAGCATTGTGATATATATACTATATATATATATGTGTGTATATATATATATATATATATATAATATACATATACAGAGAGAGAGAGAGAGAGAGAGAGAGAGAGAGAGAGAGAGAGAGGGGGGGGGTTGGTTAGGATAAGGTAGTAGGAATCAATGGAGAGGTATTCCAATATTACCTAACCTCTAGAAAAAATATATACATCCGCCTTTATGGTACCAAAGCTAGTATTAGAGAGAGAGAGAGAGAGAGAGAGAGAGAGAGAGAGAGAGAGAGAGAACGTGTGGGTGAATGAAGTCCGCTCCACATTCAGAGAGCTTCCTTTACGCCCACACGCCTGGGCGTCCCAACCAACCAGAGGAAAGGACACCGCCACTACCTTAAAGATGAATGGACATACTCATTCTCTCTCTCTCTCTCTCTCTCTCTCTCTCTCTCTCTCTCTCTCTCTCTAATACTAGCTTTGGTACCATAAAGGCGGATGTATATTTTTTTTCTAGAGGTTAGGTAATATTGGAATCGACTAAGTCCTGAGGAATACTTCCCCATTGATTCCTGCTACCTTATCCTTAACCCCCATCCCCTCTCTCTCTCTCTCTCTCTCTCTCTCTCTCTCCTCTCTCTCTCTCTCTCTCCCCCCCCACAGCTACAGTTCATCCGCTAGTAATTATGTCTTATTATTCTATGTACATTTGGTATGGTATCTAGCCATCTTTTTTTTTATAATATAATTAGAATTATTAATAATGTAAATTTTAATATTCTTGCACAGTCTCAGAGACAAAACGTAATTATATTAGTCATTAATGTCTTTAATCGTTACGATATCTGGACATGTCAACCTTTCATCACTGCATCAGAGTCCTTAACTCTGCCCTTCCAAACATGTCATTCACGTACAATGAATTATTTCTTTAAATAATGATTTAAGAACAAACATGTTTTATAAGTTATTTAAGAAGAAGTTTTGTTAATCATTATATTTCTGAAACTTTTTATTCTATTCGTGGTTTTTACATAATGATATGTAGTTTTTTATGCTGTTTCATATTGCATTTTCCATAATTTTAGTTCTAATAGTTGAAGTAAAGGAATTTCAGTTCTAAGACAATATTGAACTGGTGTTGATGGGGCCAGTTAAAAGAACATTTTATCATATACGATGATTGGTACACCATAACTTTATGAGCAAAGACAAGAAGACACTATAGGATTAGATAAATGGTCTCCCCTTCGAGAATAAAAAGACTATAGGAATGGGAAGAAATAATAGAAATTTGATACAGTGAATGCTACAATCCCGAGGGCTCCAGTTCGAAGGATAATTAATCCGTTAAAGTAATTAAGATATGTAAGCATGGAAAGTGAATTAGATAATTGGATTGTGTTTAGTTTTAGTGTTAGATGAATTAATTATATATATATATATATATATATGTATATATATATTTTTTATATATTATATATATATATTTATGTATATATATTTTATATATATATATATATATATATATTTTATATATATTATATATATATATATGTGTGTGTGTGTGTGTATGTGTGTATATAATTAATTTTTGCCTTTCCTTTTTTTGGTATTGCGTCGTTCTATTCACGAATATGTACAATGAAAGTCTCTCTCTCTCTCTCTCTCTCTCTCTCTCTCTCTCTCTCTCTCTCTCATTCTCTCTCTCTCAATATTTTATTGATTTGAGAACAATTTCTTCGTTTATCAGACCATCATCAAAATAAGGTAAAAAGGATTGTATTATTATCTCTCTCTCTCTCTCTCTCTCTCTCTCTCTCTCTCTCTCTCTCTCTCTCTCCAAAAAGGCAATTAGAGGCTTCCCGTTATTGTATTAACGATCCAATCCAATGCTCGTTAACTGGGATACTTTGATGGAGTTCTTCCCAATATTTCAAGTAAATAGAATATATTTTTTGTATATATATTTATTTATATCGTTCTTATTAATTTCTTTATTCGTTGTATTATCCAGATTTTACGTCATAATCTTTTATCTAATGTTACTTTCCTTCCTATTAACTAAGCTATTTGATTTTTCCTTTTTTATATATATTGTTTCTAGCAAATATTTCAAATTTTATATCGACCATTTTTTGGTTGTTTTTCTACCTATTTTACTTTACAAATTATCCCCCCTTGTTATTGTTCTTTTATACTATTACCTCTATCAATGACGTAATAATAGATATGCTTATAAACAATTTTGTTTACCTGTCTCTTATAAGGATTATACTTTGTACTTTTTCTTTCATTAGAATGGTACCAAAAGCAGTACCGAGTAACTGATATCAGATAAGTGGCATATCTTCCGGGGGGGGGGGGGTGTCATGCTATGGAGATTTGCTTTCTTCAGTTTTCTTATACTCATATTTAAATCTTTATTTTTGGTCTTTATTATTTTGGGAAGATGGTTTCATAGTCTGAACTTTTGTTGAAATTTGTATTCTTCATCTTTCTTGTATTCATATTTCATTCTTATTTTGAACCTTTTATAAATTTGTTATGTTGTTATTATTAGTAAACTGGTTCTTGTATTTAACAGTCTTAATATTCACGTGGTTTTACCAATCATTATTGAAGAATTTCACCACAATTATATGTCTTTTAATGACAACGTAAAATAAGTTTATTTACTCGACAAGGAATTTTAGCGAAGTCTGGAAGGGTTTATCCCAGGATGAAATTATAGCCAATCAGAGCGCGAGCTCGTTCAGCGCGAGCCAATCACAGCGCGAGCTCAGGGAAAGCGAGTATTCTTTCTCCCTTTCCAAACTTGAATAAGAGTTTCAACTTTGTATGGTTTTTATCAGGTGTGCACCCTAACAAGCGTATCCCACGGCTTCTTTAACAAGAGGGAAATATAAGATGAAAAAGAAAGGCAAACAAAAAAAGGCAGAGAAGCAGACACAAAATCTAAGGAGAAAACTGATATATGATATAAAAAAAGACCCCCACACAACTCACGACAGAACAAAATACGAAAGATCCAGTCCCACTCAAGCTCGATAGTTTTTTTAAAGTGGTGCAACCTCACCATCCTTGTAAGCTAAGGATGGATGGTTTGGGGGAGCCTATAGGTCACCTGCTATCATCAGCAGCTATTGCCTGGCCCTCCCATGGTCCTAGCTCAAGTTTAAAGGGGTTTTGGTTTCTTAAGTTTTTTTTATAGTTTTTATAAGAAATATTTTTTTTAATGTTACTATACTTAAAATATTTTACTTTTCTTTATTTCCTTTCCTCACTGGGCTAGTTTCCCTGTTGGGGCCCTTGGGCTTATTAGCATCCTGCTTTTCCAACTAGGGTTGTAGCTTAGCATTTAATAGTAATAGTAATAATAATAATAATATAGTCAGTCTCTAAGGCAATGTCACTGTCAATTGTCTCTGTCTTTTATGAGTGACTTTTAAAAGTCAACATCAGATATTTTTAGCCCAAAGTGTAACTAAAGCATGTCCATGACGGATGTTAGATCTTTTGCTTGAATATTTAGAGATGAATGTCGTATAGATCCTTCCAGGAAGAGGGATTGTTTTGGAATAGGGGAATTGATTGATAAGTCCTGTCCTGTTTTATATAGGACATGATGTAGTTTGAATTGTAAATAGTGTTGAGTGAAGGACTTGCGTGTATGTATATGTATATATGGATATATATATATATATAATATATATATATATATATTGTATCTATACACATTATTTATGTAATTATGTATATGAAATGACATCTATTTTCTTGTTACTTACATAAATGCATAAATAATGTTGTGTATGTATGTATGTATGTATGTATGTATGTATTATATATATAGTATATATA
>NC_090727.1:152798572-152841268 GCF_036898095.1 Palaemon carinicauda
CTTGAATATTATTCCCAGCAATTTGTCCTTTGATTTAATCGAAGGAATTTAGGTCATCAGCTCACGTGGGGTGGGGGGGGGGGGGGGAGGGGAGGAGACTCCGTAATGTGTTTGTGATCATAATGAGTGATTTGTAGTCCCTATTCCTTAATTTTTAGTCCAAATTTTTTATTTTGTAGTTTCTTTATTTTGTATTCCCTATTATTTTATTTGCCTATTCTTTTCTTTGTCGTCTTTATTTTTCATTTTAGTCCTCAATTTTTATGTGGTTCCATATTCTTTTATTTGTAGTCCCCATTCTTTGATTTTTAGTCCATGTTCTTTTATTTGTAGTCCATATTCTTTGATTTGTATCCCCATTCTTTGATTTTTAGTCCCTATTCTTTGATTTTTAGTCTCTATTCTTTGATTTGTAGTTTCTTATTCTTTGATTTTTAGGTCCTTTTCTTGATTTGTAGTCCCTATTCTTTGATTTTAAGTCCATATTCTTTTATTTGTAGTTTTTTATTCTTTGATTTTTAGTCCGTATTTTTTTATTTGTAGTCCTTAATATTTTATTTGTTGTTCCTATTCTTTGAGTTCTAGTACTTATTCTTTAATTTGTAATCCTTTTCCATTATATCTCAGTATATGCTTTGTTTATTCTTCTTTGACTGGGTTTGAAAAGAATTCCACCCTCTCTCTCTCTCTCTCTCTCTCTCTCCTCTCTCTGCTGTCATTTAGATATGAAATAAACCAACGTATATGAGTGTTGCTCTACTATTTACACAGTTATTTTTTTACAGTTGTTAGATCGGCAGTGTCAGGACGTCTGAATCTATATATATATATATATATATGGTGTGTGTGTGTGTGTGTGTGTGTGTTTGCATTTGTGTATGTGTATGTGTGTGAGAGAGAAAGAAAGAGAGAGAATATACGTTATAAAACAGTAAAAAGAATATTGAAAATATATGCGTTAAAGGTATATTGTTTATGATTTAATCATCTCCATTTAAATCCTATATATAATTTATATAAAAGTATATATATATATATATATATATGTATATATATATATATATATATATAGGGAGCAGTTACTATATTCGAATATATAAAAACGAAATTCACAGAAATATATATCTGTATCATGTCGAACAGACATATGTTCAAAAGTGTGTGATAGGAATATCACACCTGCACCTTTATATTCAACTGTTCTTTTCCTATTTTGAACAGCTGCAATGTTTTTCTACGCTTTGAACTCTTTGAACTAATCGTACATAAAATAAACAAATATCAATGTAAAATATACACGAATCATAGTGTTATTCTACTATTTAAACTCATTGTACATAAAGTAGAAAAAAAAAAATTCATAATATGGACCAATCAATATGACACAAGAGAACGAAAGACAGTGAAAACAGTGGTACTCAATGGCTGTTTCGGAGCTTATGAGCGAATGTTTACGGTATGTATCGCTAGCCCCGTGTAGTGATAGTTTTGTACCTTCTGTACGTGGATTGAAGATGGAGTATTTTATCACTTGTAAATTGTCTTGTTTATATTACTCCTTTCTGCTTTACTAACTAGGGTTGTAGGTTAGCTAATGATGATAATAATAATGATAAGCTTTTAATGTCAATAAGGATCAATATCAGTTTGTTTTTTAAAAGGATCAAGCGTTAATGTCTGGTTTCAATTCATAATGACAATTGTTATCATTATGGTGAAGAGTAAAGTGATGTCATTAATCATTATATATATATATATATATATATGTGTGTGTGTGTGTTGTATATATGTATATGTATATATATACACACACACACACACACATATATATATATTATATATATAATGTTTGTGTGTGTGCTATGTATGATTAATATGTAATTGAAAAAAAAACTACGGGTGGGAATTATTTTCAATTTCGTAGCCTCAATTTACTTTGCCATAAAAATAATATTATTAATAAAGTTATTAACGATCTATAACGATCTATCATACATATGTTTATATACGTAACATTTACACTCATCCATCAAAGACAGGACAGCTGTTGCCATGATAAAGGGCCTCATGCAACTCTTGCGTGAAAGGACCCTGTTGATTATTTTTGCATCGGAGGTAAACAAACAGAAGGCGTCGTGATCCTGAGTAATAGTCCTTTGGTGGGGGGGGGGGGGGGGGTTTACAAACAAGGATGGCTTGACCCATATCCAAGAGATAGATGTTAAGGTCTTATTCTGTCCCTTTGTTTTTTTTTTACTTCCTGAATGCGAAGATGAAATGGGTGTGTTGCTCTCTCTCTCTCTCTCTCTCTCTCTCTCTCTCGAGGGATATTCCTTATGTATGATGACGTTTTATTATTATTATTATTATTATTATTATTATTATTATTATTACTACTTTTAATAATAATTATGTCTCCCACCATCACCAATCATTGGTCTGCGTGGTAATGAAAATTGGCCAAACCCAAGACATTAATAAGGACACGTCTGAGGTCTTTGTCCTGCAGCGGACTGGAATTGGCTGCATTTTTTGTGGTGGTTTATATATATATATATATATATATATATATAATGTGTAATATATATATATATACTCTTAAGTATTATTAATGCCAATATTCATACTGTTCCAAATTAAGTGACGCAGCTGTACCTGTCCACATAAAATCCGAGAGTTTGCTGGGGGTCTCCCCTAGACCAGCAGCCGGGGGAGGGGGGAGGGAATCTTGCCCGGAACCCCCCTGTGACGGGTGTGGCCAAAGGTGATAATATAGTTGGTGACGAAATATAAACTGTTAAGTAAATCCTTTGGACGTGTGTTTACGTAATCCCTGAATCGAAGAGACCTACACGTCTCTAATCCCATGGGTTATATTTGTCTTTTTTTTTCACTTTTCACTTTTTTCGCCATTTTTGAGGTCCATTTTTTATTTATATTTCTTAAATTCAGCTATTTCTATCTTGTATTTCATTCATAATATTTAAATATCGTGTGTAATTAATGAATGAATAGTCTATAATATTGTTTGTTTGTTTTGCTATTTTGGGGGGCATGAATTTAGAATTATTCATTATTTATAAACTTGTATTTTCTTCAATTTTACTTCAAGATAAATCTCATTCGTGCAGCCTCCTCCCCAGGTCCTCATCCCCTTGTCTTCCCCAATCTACTTCATCAGGGCTTCATTCTCTTCTTCTTCCCCATGCACTCCTCCTCACTTCCCTCCATGTACTCTCATATTTCCCCAAGTACTCCTCACATCTTAATTCCCATTCACTTCCCAAGCCTCTTCTTCTTCTTCTTCCCCAACATCCTCCCCAGCTTCCCCCTCTTCCCCAGACCTCCTCCCCTCATCGTCTTCCCCATGTCTTCCCCCTCTTCCCCAGACCTCCTCCCCTCATCGTCTTCCCCATGTCTTCCCCAGTCCTCCTCCCCACGTCGTCTTCCCCATGTCTTCCCCAGTCCTCCTCCCATGTCTTCCCCAATCTACTTCATCAGGCTTTCATTCTCATCTTCTTCCCCATGCAGTCTTCATCACTTCCCTCCATATTTCCCCAAAGACTCCTAACATCTGAATTCCATTCACTTCCCAAACCTCTTCTTCTTCTTCCCCAACATCCTCCCCAGCATCCTCTCTTCCCCAGTCCTCCTCCCCACGTCGTCCTCCCCATGTCTTCTCCAGTCCTCCTCCCCACGTCCTCTTCCCCATGTGTTCCCCATGTCTTCCCCAATCAGGCCTTCATGCTCATCTTCTTCCCCATGCAGTCTTCATCACTTCCCTCCATATTTCCCCAAGACTCCTAACATCTTAATTCCCATTCACTTCCCAAACCTCTTCTTCTTCTTCTTCTTCCCCAACATCCTCCCCAGCATCCTCTCTTCCCCAGTCCTCCTCCCCACGTCGTCTTCCCCATGTCTTCTCCAGTCCTCTTCCCCACGTCCTCTTCCCCATGTGTTCCCCATGTCTTCCCCAATCAGGCCTTCATGCTCATCATCTTCCCCATGCAGTCTTCATCACTTCCCTCCATATTTCCCCAAGACTCCTAACATCTTAATTCCCCATTCACTTCCCAAAACCTCTTCTTCCTCTTCTTCTTCCCCAGCATCCTCCCCACGTCCTCTTCCCCATGTGTTTCCCAATCTACTTCATCAGGCCTTCATTTTCATCTTCTTCCCCATGCAGTCTTCATCACTTCCCTCCATATTTCCCCAAAGACTCCTAACATCTTAATTCCCCATTCACTTCCCAAGCCTCTTCTTCCCCAACATCCTCCCCAGCATCCCCCTCTTCCCCAGTACTCCTCCCCACGTCCTCTTTCCCATGTCTTCCCCAATCTACATCCTCATGCCTTCATTCTCCTCTTCTTCCCCATGCAGTCTTCATCACTTCCCTCCATATCTCCCCAAGACTCCTAACATCTTAATTCCCCATTCACTTCCAAGCCTCTTCTCCCAAACATCCTCCCCAGCATCCCCCTCTTCCCCAGTACTCCTCCCCACGTCCTCTTTCCCATGTCTTCCCAATCTACATCCTCATGCCTTCATTCTCCTCTTCTTCCCCATGCAGTCTTCATCACTTCCCTCCATATCTCCCCAAGACTCCTAACATCTTAATTCCCCATTCACTTCCCAAACCTCTTCTTCTTCTTCTTCCCAAGCATCCTCCCCACATCCCTCATTCCCCAGTCAGCCTCTTCCCCACGTATCTATAAAGCTTCGGCGGGCCCTTAATCACGAACCAGCGAGATAAGAGGCGAGCTCTGCCGATAAAACGTGAGAGTGAACTCTCCCCGGGTCTCAAATCCTTATGTGGGGCTGGGATAGAGTATGTACTCTCTCTCTCTCTCTCTCTCTCTCTCTCTCTCTGTTAGGGCTTAGATAATACATGGTCGCCAATTTATGGACTTTTATTATAGTTGAGTGAAATTCTTTTTATTTTATACATATGTCTATATATATATATATATATATATGTGTGTGTGTATGTATATATATATATATATATCATTATATATATATATATTATATATATATATATATATATCTATTACATTTGAAATGTCGAAATGTTTGCAGTAAATATGTATGTGGCGACAATAGTGTTTCTGTTTCTCCTGAAATGATATCCACTACATCAGAAGTTAACATCTGGTTGGTTTGTAGTTTATCTGAGATAAAAAGTAACCTTATCTATAGTACGTCCTTCGCTATGAATTTTATATTGGAGGGAAGCTTCGTTTGAATTTTATCCTTTAATTTGTGGGTGATTTCATCATGTTTTTTTTTGTATTTCATCGGCTATTTCTTTTCTGGTTGATTTTATCAGCCAAGGTTTATTTCCGATTTATTAAACTGTTTTTTTAATTGATTTCATCAGGTCATGTTTTTCATATCGAATGATTTTATCAGTTTTACTTTGGGGTATATCCTTCAAAGGTTGAAATTCAACATGTTTTGTTAATTTAACTTTTTACGTTTATATAATATTATTTTTTATTCCTGTGAGACATTTCTTTTTTTCTAAAATATTTATTGTGAATTGCTTGTATAGACGAAACTATTTTTTATGGTTTTGTAATATTAATTTTCTAGTCCTGTTTGACATTTTTTGGGGGTAATTTTTTTTTTTAGTTTTCCAATAAAAAATGTTTTTTTACTTCAGTTTCTATGTGTGTTTGTCTCCATGAATAATTACAAAGTTCACGTACCATTTGGTTTTTTTTACAAGAGGTTTTTTATTCTTGAAATATCTAAAAGACAAAAGAAGTGTTCATTGATTATTCCTAAAATATCTAAAAGACAAAAGAAGTGTTCATTGATTATTCCTAAAATATCTAAAAGACAAAAGAAGTGTTCATTGATTATTCCTAAAATATCTAAAAGACAAAAGAAGTGTTCATTGATTATTCCTAAAATATCTAAAAGACATAAGAATGGGATAAACACCCACAGTGGCACCCGGTTAACCGTGACCCATAATGGCATCCGCTTCTCATAACTTCATTCACGAGATACGATAGTGATGATAACGACATTTACCTCCCTTATCGATTCCCCTTATCTTTTCCTTCGTAATTTCTAAGGTAGATGGAGTTTGCTTTGTTAAGTTAAGACGTTTTTTACCTTATAGGAAATAATTATGAATATAATTATTATTACTTATGAAAATGGTAGATACAGGTTGATGGTAAAGTAAATGCTTTACTAAGACTAAGATTTTTCTGCGTAATATTTAGATATTATTGTACGAGACCCGTCAAAAATGATGGATAAATATTTAAGATAAAATATGCACATATTCAACACTTCTCCCTCCCTCCCCCTTTTCTAAATACAACATGGCAGTTTTGGCAATTTGTGGTTTCTGAGTGTGCCTCTTGGGGTACCCCCCCTCTCACCAGTGTATGACCACTCCCTCTATTCCCTATGCGAGGGACGGGCAGAGACCGAGTAGTCATACGTTTGGGAATGGCCCCCAAGCGTGACGATATATATATATATATATATATATATATATATATATATATATATATATATATATATATATATATATATATATATATCTACAGTATATATATGAGTATATATATGTGTGTATGCGTGTGTATATATATGTGCATATATATATATATATATATATATATATATATATATATATATATATATATATATATATATATATTATATATATATAGCCAGACTCCTGCTCTTAATTATATAGGGGAGATTCCCTCTACCACCTACCCTAGGGACGGGCAGAGACTGAGTAGTCATTTGTTTGGCAATACTGCTCAATGACACAGAAATAAATATTGCATATATAGCCAGGTTCATGCTCTTTACTATGTAGGGAAAATTTCAGAAACATATAGATCCTCAAGGACACACAATGAGACCCGTAGGAACCACCATGACTAAACGTCTGCATCTACTGTCAGTCATGCGTTTCCAGCAATCCTATTCCATGCATGATGTGATATGTGGCTTTGAACTCATCAATGGAAGGAGATACGCTGCAGTGGTTATTTGCAGAGCTGTTCTTTTTCATGGTTCATTTGCTTTCTAATGCTTTGTGGTCTGGTGAGGGTTACCAACAATGAAAGAGTAGATTAATGTTGTATCTATGGTTGAGTGGATTGTTAGAATGTAGATTCAACTAGGGGTTTACTCGAGTGTCACGTGTGGATGAGATCAGTAGTGAAAGAAATATATATCTGTTCGAGGCTCGAGGTGAGGATGGCAGGTTCATCCTTGTTAAGATTCTTGGGCATGATGTGTCTTACCATGCTTGTGGTATCTTTGGGTTTACTTCAGAAGCATGTCTTCTGAAATCTATTTAAGTTTTAAAATACTTTTGCTGTTATGGTTTTAATTGAATATTCTTTTATTCTTTCATAATAAATGATATCGGCGTCAATGACCTTAGATGTCAGGATGCCAGAAAACCTCAAATTAAATCAATCAATCATTTAATGTGAGGGGTAGATGGGGATGATTTGGGTATGCTCTTCGCACTCTCCAAGAGAGATTAGTTCACCAAATGTTCAGCTGGGCTCCACAAGGCACTAGAAGAGTTGGAAGACCCAGGCCTACATGGAGGACTATGGAGCGCGAAGTAGGAGATGATGAATGGAGAAGTATTGATTTAAAAGCTCAAGATAGAGACGACTGGCGAAATGTAACCGAGGACCTTTGCGTCAATAGACGTAGGAGATGATGATGATGATATTTAAAGAATTTTATTAGAGATGAGTGTGGATACCTTGACATGGTGAAATGGTATGTGTATCGCCATGACCAGCAAAGCTGTACTAGTCAGGGCCAACTTTACTAGGTTGGCTTGCTGTGAGCGATCAGGCTAAAATATCCCATCATCACAAATCTGCACTGGCCAGCGTGGTGATGAAAACTGTCCAAAATGCCATACATGGATAAGGACATGTCTGAGTCCTTTGTCCTGCAGTGGACTAGAAACAGCTGTATTTGTTATTGTTTTTATCAAGATTGATCAATGTTAAAAATAACTTAATATAATAATGACTGCTGAGGTAATAGAAGAGTAATATGAAAGTTTATAATTTTTTGAATTTACGAACTTCTCTTTAGACTTTCAAGTCCTTGAGAGAGAGAGAGAG
This sequence comes from Palaemon carinicauda, assembly GCF_036898095.1. Taxonomy (NCBI): domain Eukaryota; kingdom Metazoa; phylum Arthropoda; class Malacostraca; order Decapoda; family Palaemonidae; genus Palaemon; species Palaemon carinicauda. Next base: position 152,806,711 of record NC_090727.1, read on the forward strand.
AGGAGAGAGAGAGAGAGAGAGAGAGATGAAGTCGTTCTCTGAAGAGAAATCACGTTCTGTCAATACCCAGCGTTTCAATTGTTCAGTGCTTCACCACCTCTGCCTAAACCTCACTGTAATCACACACGCGCGCACACACACACACACACACACACACACACAAACAAACAAACAAACAAAACTTGCATCTTAGCATTAATTGTTAACAAGTCTTCTCCTAAACTTGTTTGAATCTGAACAGTGCTAATTAGTATGTAGCATTTTGCTTTGCCTTCAGTGACCCATCTGCCTAGTTGAAAGACCCCTCCTTCAGCCCACGGTAGGACCAGAAGGAGTCAGGCAATGGCTGCTAGTGTCTATCAGGCTCATAAGGATAGTGAGGTCTGAGGTCTGGCACGAGTAACTAGCTTTACATCATCAAGGTATCATTACCTCATCGAGGTAGTATTACCTCACCAGAGGCCGTATAAGCTCATCGAGGTAGCATTACCCCTTAGACTTACAGGCTGCATAACATTGTAGAGGCAGCAGTTTCCTCATCGAGGTCATATCACCTCTTCGAACCCCGTGATTACCCCATAGAGGCAGCATTATCTCGAGGGCAGCATTACCTCATAGAGGCAGCATTATCTCAGAGACAGCATTATCTCATAGAAGTTACATTACCTCATAGAGACAGCATTATCTCATAGAAGTTACATTACCTCATAGAGGCTGCATTACCTCGTAGAGGCTACATTACCTCATAGAGACAGAGTTACCTCATAGAGGCTGTATTACCTCATTGAGGCAATTTTAACTCACCTAGGCCCTCTCATTCAAGTTATGTAATATTGGTATAAATTTTCACTTGTCTACATGTCTATTGCTACCACTATTTATTCTCGACACAGATTTTCAATTAAAACGCCATCACTGCATTTCAAGTGGAGCAATGTAGGCATTACTTAAGGTCTTTTGAGGCCTTCATTGGATCTCTACTTAACCCCCACTGTTTGAGGCTCTAGGTGAGGATGGCAGGTTCATCCTTGCCAAGATTCCTGGACAGGATGTGGTGTATTATGCTACTGGTATATTTAGATTTATTTCAGAAGCAGGTCTTCTGAAATATGTTTGATTTTAAATTCTATAAGGACATCTTCGCTTTTATGATGTTAAATTGAATGATCCTCTATTCTTAATTTATAAAAGACAATTTTTGCTGCCAGATAATTATAAATCAATCAATCAACCCACTTTTTAGCTTTCCAATTCCTCTTTTAACTTCAGAAACTACCAAGTACTATTCCAGTCACGTACAAATCAGCTCAGAGAGAGAGAGAGAGAGAGAGAGAGAGGAGAGAGAGAGAGAGAGAGAGATTATAGGTTCAAACTTGTCTAAGCCATCCCAAGGGGGGGCCCAGTGGAAACGTGATTTCTCTGCTCTTCTCTGGGTGAAGTTAATTGGCTCAGTCGTTCCAGAAGCTTCTGCTCCCGAGAGAGGGAAAGGCTCCTGGGAAACACACTCAGTCTCTTAGACGCATTGGAGATGTCCCAGTTAAAGAAATTGGTTTATATTGAAGCCCTTGTAGGGAGGAGGGGAGATCTTTGGGTTTGTTATTATTATTATTATTATTATCAGCTAAGCTACAACCCTAGTTGGAAAAGCAAGATCCTGTAAACCCAATGGCTCCAACAGAGAAAAATTATTATTATTATTATTATTATTATTATTATTATTATTATTATTATTATTATTATTATTATTACTAGCTATGCTACAACCCTAGTTGGAAAAGCAAGATGCTGTAAGCCCAAGGGCTTCAACAGAGAAAAATTATTATTATTATTATTATTATTATTATTATTATTATTATTATTATTATTATTATTATTATTAGCTAAGCTACAACCCTAGTTGGAAATGCAAGATGCTGTAAGCCCAAGGGCTCCACCAGAGAAAAAATATTATTATTATTATTATTATTATTATTATTACTAGCTATGCTACAACCCTAGTTACAAAAGCAAGATGCTATAAGCCCAAGGGCTCCAACAGAGAAAAATAGCCCAGTGAGGAAAGGAAATAAGGAAATAAATAAACGATATGTACATATTTGCCCTTTCTGAGTCGGTATACCTTTAACTTGATGAAAGGTTTTGAGTATCGTCATGATCAGCAAAGCTGTACTAGTCAGGGCCAACCATACTAGGTTGGTTTGCTGTGAGCTATTAGACGTCAATCTGCCTTCATTAACAGTCCGGAGTTGGACAGCGTGTGTGATGAAAAGTTGCCAGACCCCACATATGAATAAAGACCTGTCTGAGACCATTGTCCTGCAGTGGACTAGAAACGGTTGTATTTGTTGTTGTTGTTGTTGTTGTTGTAGATATTTGATGTATTTGGTTATAATCTGTTTGTCTATCGATTGATCAGTGTATCTAATATTGCATTCGTTTGAAGCAGTTTCCGTTCAGTGGTAAATAGCCATTACTATTTCGTATATTTCTGTGTGTGTGTTTGTTCGTTGATATTGATTCTTTAGTTGTTCGATATAAGCTAATATACATAATGATACTGAGTATTTCCATGTCCCTTCAACTGCAGGAATTTTAATGCATGATATTTTTACCTCCGCCAACGAAGATGGAAGGAGGTTATGTTTTACCCCCTGTTTGTGTGTGTGTGTTTGTGAAGATCTTCCGGGCAACAATTTCAATCGTAAAGTAATGAAACTTGCAGGGATTAACTGTTAAGTAAATAGCTGGCAATGATCAAATTTTGGAAGGTCAAGGTCAAAGGTCAAGGTCAGGGTCAAGCAAAATGTCATTTCACGTAATCAGCCATAAGTTTGGACATCGTTGTCACAGAGACGTTAAACTTGGTGCATATTTGAGTGTGTGAAAATCCACACCAAGTAATACACGTTGAAGTCAAACATCAAGGTCAAGCAAAAGGTCGAGAAATAACCTGCTGCAGCGGAGGTCTTGAGCTCTACTGAGCACCCCGCTAGTTTTGCAATATTATCAATGGGTGATTTATGAAAGGGTGTGTGAGCTGAACTGTCTTTTGTAAATGTTAGAGTTACTTGACTAAGAAATGTCTCCTTATTGAGAACAAAACATGTGCTTTTATTTATTGGTATCAACAACAATAATATTTGCATTCATTTACTGGTATCAACAACAATAATATTTGCATTTATTTATTTATATGAACAGTAAAACATTTACATCTAATTATTGACATCAATAACAATATTATTTGCATCTATTTATTGATATCAACAACAATATTATTTGAATCTATTTATTGATATCAACAACAATAATATTTGCATATATTTATTGATATCAACAACAATATTATTTGAATCTATTTATTGATATCAACAACAATATTTGCATCTATTTATTATCATCAACAGCAATAACATTTGCATTGTTTTATTGACATCAACAACAATTATATTTGCATATATTTATTGTCATTAACAATAATAACATTTGCATCTCTTTATTGACAGCAACAACAATAAAAAACATTTACATCTATTTACTGACATCAACAACAATAAAATCATTTGCATCCATTTGTTAATAACAACAACAACAAAAATATCCTTTGCCGATGTGTTTATTTACAATAATAATATCTTTATTGACCTGTTTATCATGCGCAGCAAACCACCCGACCTCTACCGCGTATCGCCTTTAAGCAGAAAACATTCAAACGATTCTTTTTTTTTCAATGCTCATGTATTTGTCTGCCAAAGCGAACCCTATTTATAAACTGTTTGATGTTAAATACAGGGGTGCGTGATTATCGTGGCGAGAATATCACGTACATCGTATTAATTCGTGTTTGTTCGGATTATCCAAGGCTGAACGCACAAACACGTATTGGCTCTTTGCAATTTTGCTCGGCATATTGCTCGTTCAGTTGCGTAACTTTCTCGCTGTTTATAAGTTTTTTTTTTTAGTTCTTTGTTTTGACTGATCACTAAAGCCTTTGGGTGAAGATGATAGCATGTATATCATGAGTTTTTTTTTTTTTATTGCCTTATCGAAATGCTTGTATTCACCGCTGTCTATTTCTTGGTTTATTTGCATGTCTGTGATCAACTTTACACAAAAACTACCGTACCGATTTAAACTAATCTTGTACTTCGATGTATTTTCTTCAAAATAAAATGAATTTATCGTTGGGTCATGCCCAAACATGTCCACCATTATCGTTGAAATTGGTTCTGTATCGTTATTATTATTATTATTATTATTATTATTATTATTATTATTATTAGTAGTAGTAGTAGTAGTAGTAGTAGTAGTAGTAGTAGTAGTAGTAGTAGTAGTAGCTAAGGTAAAACCCTAGTTGGAAAGGCAGGGTGCTATGAGCCCAAGGCCCCCAACAAGGAAAAAACAAGAAATTATAATTGCGATTATTTTCAAAATACTTTCGCGTACTTGTACTTTGATGTACTTTTAGATTATCTAAAATGTATCAGATTCATCCTTGGGTTATACCCAACATTACCTTCAAGTTTGATCAAAATAGGCACAATGATTTATTATGTAAAGTTGCGCACAAACAAAGCAAACAGACAGATGTGGGTGAATATATGCCTCGATTTTAGTGTAGGTAATGATGCTGATATATAATGAATATCGAGTCTAAAGTATATTCCCTGAATGTCAAACTGTCGAGCTTGTTAAAGGAAGGTGGTGATGTGGATGGAAAAGCCTCTGGGTTAAAGGTCAAGTGTGAGGAGAGAGAGAGAGAGAGAGAGAGAGAGAGAGAGAGAGAGAGAGATTGCCATCCATGACGTAATGTATCTAGTACTATATTGTATTGTTTTTTCTTTTTTTTATTTCTTAATGTTGCATAAGTTTAGTTCCTGTCCTCACTGGGCTATTTTTCCCTGTTGTAGCCTTTCGTCTTATATCCTCTTGCTTTTCCAACTAGGGTTGTAGCTTGTCTAATAATAATAATAATAACTGTTTTTCCCTCCGTAGTTTAGCAATTCGTTTTCCTGTGGAAATATTGATCTTAATTTGCTATTTTCAAATACATGTCTTAAAGGATTTAAATTTGTTTATATAATTGAATTATGAAACTCTTTGATGCATTTAATATTTCATATTTCCTCTCTCCCTGAGGGAGGCAAATCCAGTTGGCTTCATTAATTCCAGTACACCAAGGTCTCCTTAGCTTTCCTTGAAGTGAACATGAATTAATGAAGACAACCGTACCTCCCTATAAGCCACAACCTCCTATATTTTTCATATGCTTTGCTTAGCTGGCTACTGGGTCTCTACAACCTTGATTAGGAATTCTATTCCACCTCCTGTGTTCTATAATATTCGTAGTCTTTGTTTTTTATCAAGGGTTAGGAGAGACTCACTCTCTCTCTCTCTCTGTTTGGTGACTTGGTCTTTACAACCTTAATTAAGAATTTTATCCCAATTGTTGTCTACGAGTTCCGTAAGTCTTTTATCTCTCTCTCTCTCTCTCTCTCTCTCTCTCTCTCTCTCTCTCTGAAAAGATGACTTAATACAATCTCAGACATTTCACAGTCCATTTATACTATCACGACATCGGATATAAACATGAAAATCTATTGGCAGATAGAGAACCGGCATGAAAATGGCCTCCGATACCATCACAATACGTTTACCCTAAATACGATCTAATAACCTGATAAGAGATAAGAACACCGATAAGACCCGAAAGAGATCAGAGGTTACGTGTGAGAGGAAGAGATACAGGCAAGCCTTGGTAATGATACTTTTAATCAGAGGATCATAGTAATATTTATCAAATGGGTTGATTGAATTTTTACAGTCGTGTGGTATAATCGAGACTTCTTTATCTCGTGTAATTATTGGTACTTATGGCTAATTAGGGTATTGTTGATTATGAAGGCCGGTAGATCGGAGTCCAAGGATGTTGGAATGTTGGGGTTACGTATCTTGTGTTTGTTTCATTTAGATAGATACATACATTTGTACACATTTATGTAATATATATATATATGTATATATATATATATATATATATATATACACACACACACACACATACTCCAATGAGTATTTATTATTCGACCAGTTTGTTATAAAAGAAACTATCTTCGACTATTGAACGCCACTATGACATTGTCTATATATTATAAACTTAGAGTAACATGGCCAAGTACCATGATATATATATATATATATATATACACACACACACACACACACACACAAACACAGCTTAAACAACCCAGCAAATACACCACAACTCTTTAGATTACAGCTTAAAAACATTCAGAGATGGCTTAAAGAAGTCTTCTGATACATCCTGTTAAGAACAGAAAGCCTGGGTATCGAGTAAATCCAATGAATAATTTTAAAATGATGGAAAAATTAAATATATCTAAAGATTTTAGAACTGAAAACTGACAGGTACCTGACAAGACAAAATACGAAGTCGACCCCCTCCAGTGAAATCATGTCTGATGTACAAGTTAGATTAGAATTAGCACAGCTTTTTATATATCAGTTCGGGTGCGAATTTTAATTGGCTTTAGGATAAGATATAGATTTAGTTTACCTTATTCAAACAATATCTGTTTTGATTTATGCTTGCATGATGATGTATATCAGATTGAACATGAACTAACCTCACTAATTTTGTTTGTTTTTAAGATTAATTTCATTTTTAACTCATTAAAGATTTGTTTAAGAGGGTAAATATGAAACCTGGTATGCAGTAAGCCTGTGAAGAGTCAAAAAATGTCTTTTCAGTTTAAGGAATAATTTAGAAAGCAGATTTGTATGTGTGATTACAACTAGCATTTGTAATTCATTCTTTTGGACCGATTTATGAAGGGTGTTATCAGTAATAGAATAATTTGTTATTGTTGCTTAGACATTGACTGTTCATTTAACTTTGTTGTAGGTAAACAAATATCATTTTTAGTTATATGAAAAGCTGACGACCTTCTCCAATTCCTTGCTTTTTCTCCCTCTCTTTCTGACCCACACCAAAGGGTTTGTATATCTGACCCTCTCTTTCTGACCCACCAAATAGAGCACACCCCTATCTGACCTCGTCTTTGACTTAATTTCTTCAACCCACTATGACCTTATGACATCTGTCATTTCTGATCCTCCTTCTCTACCACTCTTTAATCTGATTTCTTAGTCCCTGTGACCCTAGCTTTCCCCCTCCTTTCTGACCCTCCATTTCCAGCACGCTTTAGCCCAATGGCTTCAACCCACTATGACCCTATGGCATCAGACTTTTCTGGCCCTCCTCCAGAACTCTTTGACCGAAGATTTAAGGTCCTCTATCCCTGTCATTCATCCTTTCTGACCCCCTCTTTCCTTGCAATCTTTGACCCAAGGTGTCACCCCTCTGACCCTATGTCATCCATCCTTTCTGACCCAGTCACCCATCCTTTTTGACACCTCTGTCTCTAGTATTATTTGACACAATATCTTCAGCCCTCTGACACTGTCACCCATTCTTTTTTACCCTATGTGTAAACTTTCTGACCCCCTCTCTGAGCTTTCTGACCCAATGTCTAAACTTTCTGACCCTCTGTCTAAGCTATCTAACCCAATATCTAAACTTTCTGACCCTCTGTCTAAACTTTCTAACCCAATGTCTAAACTTTCTGACCCTATGTCTGAATTTTCTGACCCTATGTCTGAATTTTCTGACCCTGTATCTAAATTTCCTGACCCTTTCTTCAACTGTCTGACCCTTTGTCTAAACTTTCTGACCCAATGCCTAAACTTTCTAACCCAATGTCTAAACTTCCTAACCCAATGTCTAAACTTCCTAACCCAATATCTAAACTTTCTAACCCAATGTCTAAACTTTTTGACCCCATATCTAAACTTCCTGACCCCATGTCTAAACTTTCTGACCCAATGTCTAAACTTTCTGACCCCCTATCTTCAGCACTTTTTTTTGACTCTTTGGCTTCAATCCTCCGTTCATTGAACCTTCGGGTTAGGGTTGTCTGTCGGCTCAGACCAAATTGAGAGTGACGCAGTGCCCCTCCGGGTGCTGTCCTGAAATCTCCCGAGCAGCGGACGTGACGGGCCGTTACGCCCCTCGTCACGTCAGGGTTGTGAGAGTGTCCTTCAGGGCTGTGTGTGCCTCTTGAGGGGAAAGGGCGTGACGAGTCTCTCTCTCTCTCTCTCTCTCTCTCTCTCTCTCTCTCTCTCTCTTGATTGGTTCATCTATCCTTGTAATAATTTGAAGTCTCCTACATTTCTCTCTCTCTGGTTCATCTATCCTTGTACTAGTTTGACGTCTCTCTCTCTCTCTCTCTCTCTCTCTCTCTCTCTCTTGATTGGTTCATCTATCCTTTCACTAATTTGACATCTACATTTCTCTCTCTCTCTCTCTCTCTCTCTCTCTCTCTCTCTCTGATTGGTTCATCTATCCTTTCACTAATTTGACGTCTTCTACATTTCCTTCTCTCTCTCTCTCTCTCTCTCTCTCTCTCTCTCTCTTCTTTGATTGGTTCATCTATCCTTGTACTAATTTGAAGTCTCCCACATTTCTCTCTCTCTCTCTCTCTCTCTCTCTCTCTCTCTCTCTGATTGGTTCATCTATCCTTTCACTAATTTGACGTCTTCTACATTTCCTTCTCTCTCTCTCTCTCTCTCTCTCTCTCTCTCTCTCTCGTTGGTTCATCTATCCTTGTACTAATTTGAAGTCTCCTACATTTCTCTCTCTCTCTCTCTCTCTCTCTCTCTCTCTCTCTCTCTCTGTTCAAAGCCTTTCATTACTATTCCAGAGGTAACTTCTCCAGTAAAGGGCCTGCCAGCTATTAGAGCCAAGATTTACGGGGCAAATCTAGTTTTCTTCTCTATTAGGTCCCTCCCCTCTCCCCTTCCCCTTCTTTCTATTCCCCTTCCCTCTATTCCCCATCGTCGAATCTTGTCGGGGAAGGAGCATGTCGGTTTGACTGCTGGAGGAAGATGCTGGGGATAACACCTTTGGTTCACTCTGGGTCAGATTGGGAGGAGAAGAAGTGGAATTAGCTTTATATTTAGGAACTATATTGGCTTTTAGTTGTTATTATTATTATTATTATTATTGTTGTTGTTGTTGTTGTTGTTTTTATTAACCATGCTACAACTCTAGTTGCAAAAGCAAGATGATGTAAACCTTATAAGGGCTCCTATAGAGAAAATAGCCCAGTGAAAATTATTATTATTATTATTATTATTATTATTATTATTATTATTAGCTTGGCTACAACCCTAGTTGGAAAAGCAAGATGCTATAAGCTCTACAGTATATGGGTTCTTACAAGGAAAATAGCCCTATGAAAGGAATTATTATTGTTATTATTATTATTATTATTATTGTTGTTGTTGTTGTTGTTGGTATTGTTATTAGATGTTATAAGCCCTATAAGAGCTCCTAAAGAAAAAATAGCCCTGTAAATGGAATTATTATTATTATTATTATTATTATTATTATTATTATTATTATTATTATTACCTCCGCCAGGAGGGTATGTTTTCGGTTCGGTTTGTTTGTTTCTCTGTTTGTCTGTCTGTCTGTGGACAACGTAGAGGCCACATTTCTACACGGAATCACTTCAAACTTGGCCAAGTAGTTCCCCAATGTGTATGGAAGAACTGATTAAATTTTGGTCAAGGTCACCCCAAGGTCAAGGTCACAGGGGTCACTGGTGTCACTATGACATAAGTGGCCATATCAAGAGACAGAAAACATTTCTACACGGAATCACTTCAAACTTGGCCAAGTAGTTCCCCAATGTGTATGGAAGAACTGATTAAATTTTGGTCAAGGTCACCCCAAGGTCAAGGTCACAGGGGTCACTGGTGTCACTATGACATAAGTGGCCATATCAAGAGACAGAAATAAAGCACTGACTTTTGCATAAGCCAACAGGGAAGTCCTAGTCCAGGCGCAACCCATGGGTGATGTTCAAATTTATAAAGGTCAAAGGTCAAGGTCATATTGGTGCATTATATCAATGTCATATTAAGTATCAGTGGCAAATGAACAAAGATCACTTGAAGGTCAAAAGTCAAGCAGGTCACTTGAAGGTCAAGGTCACGTGAAGGTCAAGGTCACGTGAAGGTCAAGGTCACCTGAAGGTCAAGGTCACGTGAAGGTCAAGTACATTTGAAGATCAAGGTCACTTGAAGCCAAGGTCATGTGAAGGTCAAGGTCACGTGAAGGTCAAGGTCACTTGAAGGTCACGTGAAGGTCAAGGTCATGTGAAGGTCGAAGTCACATCAATTCATGATTCTAGGACATATGGCGCTCTAGGTCACCTTGGCGGAGGTATGTCCTCTACGAGGACCATGTCCGCGTTCAGGACTTGCTCACTTGTTATTATTGTTATTATTATTATTATCATTATTAGCTAAGCTACAACCATAATTGGAAAAGCAAGATGCTATAATCCCTACAAATGCTTCAATAGAGAAAACACCCCAGTGAGTAAAGAAAATATTGAAACCTAAGATGAAAATTTTTAATAGATATTCAACAAACAGTAAACATAGACCAAAAACAAACTCAACAAACTGATAAAACGCGAACGTAAACATACAATAAAACCCAAGATACTATTTGGGTACACGTAAACTCACTTTGCTTGTGCTTGAAGGCATGCACAGACAAGGCGCACTCGTCAAGCAAGATAAATCCATGAATATTTCATTTAAATGGGGTCTTGGTAGGCAAAGAGCAAGCAAAATTAATTTTTAGTTCATTTGTAGGCAAAGCTCATGCAAAAATAATGTTTATAGTTCATTGGTAAGCAAAGAGCATGCAAGAATAATGTCTTTAGTTCATTGGTAAACAAAGCGCATGCAAATATGTTTTTAGTTCATTGTTAAGCAAAGAGCATGCAAATGTAATATCTTTAGTTCATTGGTAAGCAAAGAGCATGCAAAAATAATGTCTTTAGTTTATTGGTAAGCAAAGCGCATGCAAAAATAATGTCGTTAGTTCATTGGTAAGCAAAGTATATGCAAAAATAATGTCTTTAGTTCATTGGTAAGCAAAGAGCATGCAAATATGTTTTTAGTTCATTGGTAAGCAAAGAGCATGCAAATATAATGTCTTTAGTTCATTGGTAAGTAAAGAGCATGCAAATATGATGTCTTTAGTTCATTGGTAAGCAAAGCGCATGCAAATATGATGTCTTTAGTTCATTGGTAAGCAAAGAGCATGCAAATATAATGTCTTTAGTTCATTGGTAAGTAAAGAGCATGCAAATATGATGTCTTTAGTTCATTGGTAAGCAAAGCGTATGCAAATATAATGTCTTTAGTTCATTGGTAAGCAAAGCGCATGCAAAAATAATGTCTTTAGTTCATTGGTAAGCAAAGGGCATGCAAATATGTCTTTAGTTCATTGGTAAGCAAAGCGTATGCAAATATAATGTCTTTAGTTCATTGGTAAGCAAAGCACATGCAAATAAACTTATAATGTCTTTAGTTCATTGGCAAGAAAACGCATGGAAAAATAATGTCTTGAGTTCATTAGTAAGCAAAGTACATGCAAAATTAATGTTTTTAGTTCATTGGTAAGCAATGTGCATGCAAATATAAAAGAATATATATATATATATATATATATATAGTATATATATATATATATATATATATACTGTGAATATCTTTAGTTCAATTTTGAAATATAAATTTCGAAAATATTTTTTTTTATTGCATCAGTAGTTTCATTAACATAAACAAAATAGAATTTCTTATATCTTGGAATTTTGTTATAACTTATTAATACAGAACTAGATTTTATGTAATGCCAGTTTAAACAATTTAACCAAACAGCCATTATTAATCTACTGTATTATAACTCTCACTTATCTAAAGGTATCTAAAGGCGAGTGATTTCATACTATATCTGGCGTTACTAGTTGGTTATCTCTGAGTGATACTAAAAGTGGAAAAGATACCACTGTGATAAGTCAGTCTCTCTCTCTCTCTCTCTCTCTCTCTCTCTCTCTCTCTCTCTCTCTCTCTCTCTCTCTCGTTATCGTTATCATTGAACACCAGCTTCAAGGAACACTGAAAATAAATGGCATATCAGGCCGCTCGCTATCTCTCGCATCTTCAGACAAAGGGCTCTGTTTACCTGTAAATACACAAAGGTCGAAGTTTTCGGAGTGTGGTGCCACCGACACAGATAATGAGGAGCACCACGGATGGCTTGGGTCACCAACCGTGTACGGAAATTAGGGGAGCAGGGGGGTGGGGTTGGGGGGGGGGTGGTTTGGGGGGTTGGTAGAGGGTTGGTTCTGAGGTATTCAAAAGGATAGATAAGTAGTTTCATGTTTATACTTCTTTTGATGGTAGGGTGAGGAAGGTAGGTTTGCCTAGGATAGGTTAGGCTAGACTTTGCTTGGCTTGGCTAGGGTTTGGTAGGCTAGGCTTGATTTTATTTTATTTGACTTGACGAGGCTTGAATTGGCTTAACTTGGCTAGGATTGGGTAGGGTAGGCTAGGCTTGATTTGAATTTATTTGACTTGACTAGGCTTGAATTGGCTCAACTTGGCTAGGATTGGGTAGGTTAGGCTAGGCTAGGCTTGACTTGATTTGACTTTATTTGACTAGGCTAGGCTTGAATTGACTTAAGTTGACTAAACTTAACTAGGCTAGGATTAGGTAGGCTAGGCTTGACTTGAAGAGGCTAGGCTTGACTTAACTTAACTTAACTTGACTTGACTTGACTAGGCTAGGATAGGTTTGACCAGGCTTAGCTAGGTTAGGTTATAACCTTAGTCAGCATCACATTAGATTAAGCTGCAATATCACTAGGTTACGTAACAATAAGTTACATTACTTTTGGTTACAGCACAGTTTTTGTAATTAGGTCATGGTTCTTAAGTGCTTGGTTAGTTAGGTTAGCATTGTTCAGTTTCTGTCATTGTCTTTACAAAATCATCGTACAATCCTTTTCGCCAATGTTTCTGTTTTGTTGGTTAATTTCATTTTCTCTTGATCACCTAAACTGGATCTCCTTGGTAAATATTCATAAAGAGTTTTAAAATCAGTAATATGATGTTGAATTTACCTTCCTGTGTTTAGAGAGAGAGAGAGAGAGAGAGAGAGAGAGAGAGAGAGAGAGAGAGAGATGTAAAAGGCTTAGCAAGGAAACGAATATTTTACAAATATATACAACTATAGGAATCACGAAATATATTGTTCAAATAAATATTTATTGGAGTCACGAGATATATTGTACAAATAAATAGTTATAAGAGTCATGAAATATATTGTACAATTAAATAGTTATACGAGTCACGAAATATATTGTATAAATGAAAAGCTATAGGAGTCACGAAATATATTATACAAATAAATAGTTATAGGAGTCACGAAATGTTTTGTACAAATAAATAGCTATAGGAGTCACAAAATATATTGCACAAATAAGTAGTTATAGGAGTCACTAAATGTATTGTACAAATAAATACAACTAGGCCTATAGGAATCACGAAATATATTGTACAAATAAATAACTATAAGAGTTATTAAATATATTGTACAAAAATATAGCTATAGGAATCATGAAATATATTGTACGAATAAATGGTTATGAGTTAATAAATAAATAGTTATATAAATGAAGAACCAGACACCACAAATTATAGTGAGAGATTATCGCATCTATCATAGATTGATATAGATTAATCCAAAGGTCGACTTATTAACTTTCATACGACTTTCATCAGTTCTCTCGGCGAGGGATTTTAGATTGAACAGGTTGAAATGACTCTCTCTCTCTCTTCATAGTTTGCTTATTTCCTTATTTCTTTTCCTCGCTGGGCTATTTTTTTTTTTTTTTTTTTTTTTTTACTGTTGGAGCACCTGGGTTTATAGTATCCTGCTATTCTAACTTGGGTTTTAGCTTAGATAGTTATGATACTGATGATAATAATACTAATGATAATAATAATTATTGTTATTATTATTATTATTATTATTATTATTATTATTATTATTATGTATGACATATCTAATGTAACATTGTTATCGATGTTAATATATATATATATATATATATATATATATATATATATATATATATATATATATATGTATGTATATATATATATATATATATATTTATATATATATATATATATATATATATTATTCATTACTTCTTGTATAATTTATTTCCTTTCCTCACTGGGCTATTTTCCCCTGCTGGACCATCCTGCTATACCAACTATGGATGAGGTTTAGCTAGTTGTAAAAATAATAAAAAATTAACTAATTCTGGCGCCTCCACATTAAAAAATCTCTTGAGTTCTCACTAAATAATCAAGTTCCATCTTCTAAATAAACTACTACACAAGAATTAATAAAACCTATCAGTTAAGTTTTGCTATAAAAACCACCCATTACATTTCCAGTTACTCCACTACCAATCAAAGATATATCAGTAACTCTAATGATATGACAGTCCAAAAGTCTAAGGTGCCCTGATAAAGAAGAAGCAGCCGCATCCTGGCTGATCTTGTTTATATGCCTCTAACCTCATTACACTTCTCTCTGTGTCGATGTGACGTTGCTCTGAGCCGGAGATAACGGCTCCCGACACCTTATCTTAGACTAAGAAGGGAAATATTGGTATAGAAGAGATTATTTTTAATGTTTGATGATGTTTGTAATAATAACAACAACAACTTGAAGATACATGCTTACCCTAAGATACAACCCAGGGCTGGTTGTAACCCCTTGTAGATCTGAAACCATTTTCTCCCTAGATCAATTAGATAGTCAACTCGTTTACCTGGGATAATTGATCAAGCCATGAGCGCAGCTTGAACTCATGGCCTATAGGTCGCAAGTCTCCAAAGATCCCACTATTATTATTATTATTATTATTATTATTATTATTATTATTATTATTACTTGCTAAGCTAAAACCCTAGTTGGAAAAGCAGAATGCTATAAACCCGAGGGCTCCAACAGGGAAAATTAGCCCAGTGAGGAAAGGAAATAAGGAAACTACAAGAAAAGTAATTAACAATAAGAATAAAATATTTCAAGTACAGTAACAACATGGCAATAAATATTTCATATATAAACTATAAAAACTTAAAAAATAGCAGAGGAAGAGAAATAAGATAGAATAGTTTGCCCGAGTGTACCCTCAAGCAAGGGAACTCTACCCCATGATAGTGAAGGGCCATGGTACAGAGGCTATGGCACTATCCAAGAGCAGAGAACAATGGTTTGATTTTGGAGTGTCCTCCTAGAAGAGCTTGCTTACCATAGCTAAAGAATCTCTTCTACCCTTATCAAGAGAAAAGTAGCCACTGAACAATTACATTGAAGCAGTTAACCCCTTGAACGAGGAAGAATTTGCTACTGCAATGATATTTAGATGCTGTTAAAATAAGGTTTCTGTAATTCAATAAAAAATGCAACTGTTTCTAGTCCACTGCTGGACAAATGCCTCAGACATGTCCTTATCCATGCCTGGGGGTCTTGCCAGTTTTCATCACAACGCTGGCAGCTGCGGATTGGTAATGCTGGGACTTTTGTCTGATGACTCACAACAAACCAACCTAGTATGGGTGGCCCTGATTAGTACAGCTTTGCTGAATATGGTGATACACAAAACCTTTCACAATGTTAAGGTATCCCCCCTCTGAGACGGTTATGTTATTCATAATTCTATAATTGGAGGTGTTAAGGTTTAATTAATACAGATTTAGCAAGGTAGAGAGAGAGAGAGAGAGAGAGAGAGAGAGAGAGAGAGAGAGATTACCGTGAAACAAAGCTAGGATTGTTTTTCATCTTATCAAAAGTTCCTTTTTTTCAAGAGAAATGAATCACATTAATCCATAACAATCTAATCTAGATGCCATGACGGTAATATAGACGAAACGAATTTCGTATAATGTGGTGATTACGTCAATATTACGTTACTTGATCTCTTCTCAATTAGTGTTTTATTACTTAATAATTACAGGAATGTATTATTTCATAATTGTAGTGTCTTATTACTTTCCAGTCAAAGCATCGAGGAAGCACTTTTGCATTTCTGCCATATAGGGTTCTGTCCTGTCATCAACTTTGGGTTTCTTTTTCTTATTCCGTTTTCCCAACTGTAACCTTCCTTCCTGCAAGAGGCGGGTCAATTCCTTCTTAAGTAGCTCTTCTTCCTTTCGTTCATCTATCTTCGTATTGAAAACATGAATAAAATCTACTTCATCCTTGTTTTTTTTTGGAGCTGTCGGTAAAAATATGCAATTGATATCCAAAGAAACCAAGGGATAGTAGATATCTATAACTTGTTTTTCGAAGCTGGCTATAAATATCCGCAGCCAATATCATTAAAGATAAACGTGATTGGTGGAAATCATGCTGCTCACAGCCAATCACATGAAAGAGTTCAAATGCTTCAGCCAATAATATTTAAGACAAACTGTGATTGGTGGAACTCCTGCTGCTCACCACCAAACATATGATAATGTTCATATCGAGAAATTACTCTATAATTCAAATGATAAAGTATGATTCAAACTAAATTCTCAAGGAACCATTGATTTTCTGTATGTGAGATTTCACTTGCATTATAATATATGACATTTCTAATTATGTGTTATTTTAATAAAATTTAAGTGACATATTTAATCCTTGTAACTTTCTATGGAGTAAGTTAGATCAAAATGTAGTTTGATCTTGCTCTTAGCTTATGTTTGCTATTTAAGAATTGGTGCGTGCTACTCGTTTGCCTTGATTTAGAAGGATTAGCGTATACTTCTCGATTCGCTTTGATATTTGGACTGTTAGTGCTTGCTACTCGGTTTGCCTTGGTTTATTAAGATTAGTGAATGCTATTCATTACGATTTGAATTTTAAAGGGTTAGTGCGTACTACTCGCTTTGTTTTGATATTTTAAAGGATTAGCTCATGCTACTCATTTTGCTTTGATATTTGGATGGTTAGTGCGTGCTATTTGTTTTTCATTAAAGGTTATCTCCTTCACTTAAGACTTTCAGAATTGTTGCATAGGTAGTTGTGGGCCAAGACACCTGTCACCCGCTGAGATACTACCGCAAGAGAGTAATTGGGTCCTATGACTTGCCAGTAGTACTACATTGGATCCCTCTATGGTTACGGCTCATTTTTCCTTTTTCCTGCACATACTCCGGAATAGTCTGGCCTATTATTGACACTTTCTCCTCTTTCCTCAATACTATAATTGTAAAATTTTCCTTCACTTATGGGGTTAACTACTGTACTATAATTGTTCAGTTACTACTTTCCTCTTGGTAAGGGTAGAAGAGACTCTTTAGCTTTGGTAAGCAGCTCTTCTAGGAGAAGGACACTCCCAAATCAAACCATTGTTCTCTAGTCTTGGGTAGTGACATAGCCTCTGCACCATGGTCTTCCAATGTCTTAGGTTAGAGTTCTCTTACTTGAGGGTACACTCAGACACTTTATTCTATATTAGTTCTTTTCCTCTTGTTTTGTTAAAGTTTTTATAGTTTATATAGGAAATACTTATTTTAATGTTACTTTTCTTGAAATATTTTATTTTTCCTTATTTCCTTTTTCCTTACAGGGCTATTTTCCCAGTTGGAATCCCTGGGCTTATAGCATCCCGCTTTTCAAATTAGGGTTGTAGCCTAGCAAGTAATAATGATAATAATAATAAATGCCTGTACAATTGAAATTATAAAATCATAATAGTAACGCTGAAAGAAATATTTATGAAAACGCAAATAATCTAAAAGTTCACCGTATCTTATTCATAAAAAAAAGGGTAAGCATGAGTACAATCTACATTCTAAAGAGATACGCCAAAGAGTTAATCTAAGCATATTCAACTGTGTCGCTGATAGCTCGTATCTTATCTGAAAATAACCAAAAAAAACAGATTAGATTCACAAGGAAAACTGACTTTAACTCTTTGCCAATAAAGTTTTGGATTTTATAAATGTGTCATTGTGAATCAGCACAATGATTATTATAAAGTTCCTTCTTATATTGAATTTTTTGTCTTAGTTGTTTGCGCCATTGTTTTTAGTTTGTAGATTACTGGGTTTGTAATACTACTACTACTACTACTACTACTACTAATGATAATAATAATAATAATAATAAGTGGAAGTAAGGTTAGGTTAGTTTATGGGACATTAACTTGTAAAGGAAGATTAATTTGTGTGTGTGAGAGAGAGAGAGAGAGAGAGAGAGAGAGAGAGAGAGAGAGAGAGTTGTTGAAAGAGGTTTTACCTAAGAAGGGAAATTGTACTATCAAAGGAAGGAGGAATTGCTTCAGGACCGAAGCGAAGAGAGAGAGAGAGAGAGAGAGAGAGAGAGAGAGAATTTTGTGACCTGATAGAAACCCATGAGTCATATGTACATTTCTATGAATAAACAAATTATTGAAAATGATATTATGGATTATAAATACGATTAACAATTTGACATCAAAGTCCAACATCAACTTTTCTATTCCGAAGATAAAATCTCACTTTGCGAAGAAGATTAATTAATAATTAGTCAAATTCGAATTATTTTAATCATAAAAGAAAGTTAAAAACTCATTCTGACGTATAAGCTTAACATTAAAATACCCCAAATTATTCTAAACATAAATGATGATAAAAACCAGACAGATATTGAGATATTGATAATTGGGAGGTTAATACAATGTAGAATAACAGTTAAAAAACTATTACTGCTCTCCCAAAATATAAACACTCTCTCTCTCTCTCTCTCTCTCTCTCTCTCTCTCTGTTCCAGCATTCTATACTGTACATACACTGTTCCAATTACACACTCTCTCTCTCTCTCTCTCTCTCTCTCTCTCTCTCTTCCAGCATTCTATAAACTGTACATACTGTACACTGTTCCACACACACATTCTCTCTCTCTCTCTCTCTCTCTCTCTCTCTCTCTTCCAGCATTCTATAAACTGTACATACACTGTTCCACACACACACACACACACACACTCTCTCTCTCTCTCTCTCTCTCTCTCTCTCTCTCTCCCCATTATCAGCAGCGAAAACACGAGAAAGGATACACTTACAACTCTGTCACAAGCACCATTAAAATGCACTCCCAATATACAGTCATTCTCAGTTCTACTAAACTTGGTATATCTCCATTTAAAATAAGAGGAAGGTCACTTAAACTAGGTTCTAATGTACCCGGTAGATTGGTTAGCTGACTATGAATGATGTCATATTAGAGGGAATCGAACTGTACTGATACTGAGGATTGTAATTATCTCACTGGTGATGAAGGGAAAGCCTTGGAGAAATGGTTTTATGTCAGAAAGTTTATGAACTAAAATTTGCATTAAGGATGAACGTGAAAGATTATAGTTGTTTTGATTATGATAAAATTTCTAGCAATAAATATAGTAAGGAGTAATCCCAAAAATAACTAGAGGGACACCCAGTAGAGTGAAGATCTCCGCCGTGGCAGCTTATTTCTCTACCTTTTGCTATACCTTGACCCTTGACCTTAACATGTATTAACTGGCTTTCATTTTCATACACTCAAATATGAACCAAATTTTGAAGTCTCTGTGACAACGATGTCCAAACATATGGCTGATTACCTGAATTGGGAATTTTGCTTGACTGTGACCGTGACTTCCAAAATTTAATAATTTCCAGCTATTTACATTATACTTAATCCCTGCAAGTTTCATTACTCTACGATTGTAATTGGGGCTAGGAAGCTGTTCACAAACAAAAACACACAAATTACAAACATAAACAAGGGGTAAAACATAACCTCCTTCCAACTTAGTTGGCAGAGGTAATAATGAATGGAAAAATACAGTAGTACATTGGTATGGCAGGAAGTAGTATACGTGCAGAACAGAGTGAGCACCACAAAGAAGAATGATATATACCTCTGAATTGCATAAGTAAAAGTTCACATTAGATATTGTAAGAAGAGCCAGAGAAAAGAGCACTCGCCCTTGTCATAAATTTGTAGATAACAATTGAGTGTATAACTCATGTCATCGTTCATGTGCACTTTTGAATGACGTCATTGCTATTATTTGCTTTTATCTCTATGTTCGTTTCATTTTAGTATGATTTATCTCATTATCATTTTTATTATTATTATTATTATTATTATTATTATTATTATTATTATTACAATATTTTCTCGATTTAAAGAATTTTTCTTGAAAGCTTTCTTGATAAGCTTCAATCCGCTAAGTATTTTTAGCCACATCCACAAGATATTTGTTAGCTAAGTTATATATCCAGATCTGAAAATGCTATGCAGAGGTTTGAAACCTTGTTAGATTGAAAGTTTAAGTTGGTAGATCATTAGTGTAAGTCAGATTGAAAGCTTGAGTAGGTAATAGCCTACACTTAGTGTATGTCAGAATGAAAGTTCAAGTAGGTAGTACATTAGTGTAGGTCTGGTTTAAAGTTTAAGTATATAGTGCATTTAGAGTAAGTCAGAATGAAAGTTCAAGAAGGTAGTAGCCTATATTTAGTGCTAGTCAAATTTAAAGTTTTAAGTAGGTAGTGCATCAGTGTAAGTCAGATTTAAAAGTTTAAGTAGGTTAGTGCATTTAGTGTAAGTCAGATCGAAAGTTAAAGTAGGTTGTAACTTATATTTAGTGTAAGTCAGTAATGTATTTAGAAAAGTTGAATGTAGAGTAGGTCCAGTTGAAAGTTGACTAGAGTTTTGATTATAACAGTAAAACCATTTAAATAAATTTAAAATTAACAAAGTTGTTATATTAGGTGTGATAATTTGAAATTTAACCAATTCTGTGTACGAAGTTAATCCGATTGAAATTTAACAGATCTGGTTTATGAAGTAAGACCAACAGAAATTTAATAAAGGAAGTGTAAGAAATTAACAACTTTATAGATTAATATTTTGTACTGAATCCTTATCTAAATGTTGACGGAGGCAATTTACTGATATTGGTCGTGATTAAATGTATACAATAACAGGATAGAAAGACCTAATTTTAAAGTCCACTGGTCAAAGGTAAATTTGTTTATATCTAGCAATTATATGTGATCTTAGTTTGTCAGTTACTTTATATAATCTATACTGTTAAGCTTGAAGCGTTAATTATTCATATCAGTTTTAACATTAAGGAGACTTAATCTTTGAAGATAGTAGTTGTGAGGGCAAGGGGTATGACAAATGTGATTATAGTATAACTCAATGTAATCCCTGAAGATATTGCATTTAATGGGGCCACTTAATACTAAAATGTGAATGTGTAGAGGATCAGAAAGCTACCTGTAACTCTATACACATGTAAATGTAGATGAAAGCAGATGTTTAATGTTTATGTTTTTTAACATGTAGGAAATAAGGACTCCTGTTGTACTATTAACTTTAGCTAACATTCTGGCCCTGCCAGGAAAGGAAACAGTAGTTCGTAATATCCTAGTGAGATTCCATAACTTGCTAAAATTTGCCAAGTTCAAGCTGGAAAAAGTGTGGCTAAACAGCCTTCTTTAGTAAACAAGATTTCTGGTGGTACCTTAGTTAAGATAGCTAATAGAAATGAGTTAGTGGCACGTAGTCAGTAGATAATCTTCTTGGTACAGCTGTGAGATACTGTAGGTGTGAACTTTGTGTTGTTTTGTTGACCACAAAATAATCAGTGTGGTTCTGGCCTATCTGTGAACTTAGTAACCAATTGAGGGCCAAGTAAGATTTTTAAGGCTAGAAGTGTACAAAAGGCTTATCTTGTCAGATATACTTGGGTTGTTTGATGTATATTTCTGTTAAGGAAGTAAGACGTAAACACTTTAGAAAGTCCAAAGGGCTAAATAGTTCAAGTTGCGAGCTTATTATGGTCCCGTTAAAATCAGTTGTGCTGTAAATAGAATTTTATATTTGTGTGTATTAATGATGAGAAGAGACGTTAATTTTTTTTATCTTATAAAATGCTCGAAACGTGCACACACAATGTATGCATATTTATAAGTACATATAGCATATTTTGTACATATATACTTATAAAGGTTGTTTCTTCTTTTGTAAATTCACTTAACCCTCCGTACCCAAGCATGAAACCCTTTCAGTGTACAGAGATCCCCATGTACGAGCAATGTTTCTGAGGTTAGCTTTCGAATTGTATCTACGTCTAGGTCTCCTTTTGGCAAGGTGAACAAGCCTTAAGCCTCTTTGCGGAGGATGAGTGCGTCCATGTTCCATTTTGTTCAAGAACCGCGGCTTGTAAGTCCCACTCTTCAGATTGTTGCTGTTGTGGTGAGTGAAAATTCGTGGCAGTGCCTTCAAGTCACCTTTGTACAAAGTGTACAAGCCATAAGCTTCTTTGAGTAAGATGTGTACCTCTATGTCCCCCTTTGGGCAAAAAACATAACTTGTAAGTCCCTCTTTCCAGATTGCAGCTCCTGTGGTGTGCAAAAAGTCGTTTTTTTTTTCAATAAGCTCATGGATATCCCCTTGAGATACAAGAAGTCAGTTGGGAATGCTTGAATCTTTGAATTTTTCCAAGCAGAAATTGGTTATTTTACTCATTAGCTATACTGGTCCGCCATTGCAGGAGATGATTCAACCTAAAACGGTTTCGGTAGCCTATCGTAAGCGTCCCTGTCTGTGGATCTCGTGGACTAGGGTTTTCAGATCAAAACATAGTGCTCTCACTCATTAGCTATACTGGTCTGCCAGTGAAGGAGATGGCTTAACCTAAAACGGTTTTGGTAGCCTATCGTAAGCGTCCCTGTCTGCGTATCTCCTGGATTGGGGGTTTTCATAGCAAAACCTTGTGATATCACTCATTAGCTATACTGGTCTGCCAGTGAAGGAGATGGCTAAACCTAAAACGGTTTTGGTAGCCTATCGTAAGCATCCCTGCCTGCGTATCTCCTGGATTGGGGGTTTTCATAGCAAAACCCAGTGATATCACTCATTAGCTATACTGGTCTGCCAGTGAAGGAGATGGCTTAACCTAAAACGGTTTTGGTAGCCTATCGTAAGCGTCCCTGCCTGCGGATCTCCTGGACTGGGGGTTTTCAGAGCAAACCCTAGTGATATTACTCATTAGCTATACTGGTCTGCCAGTGAAGGAGATGGCTCAACTTTAAGTAGGACGGGATTAGCCATGGCAACTAATGTTTGCTATGGATCTTGCTCAAGTTTATGGACAAATGACAATTTCAATAGGTATTAGTACGAAAGAGGGACATTAACACCCCATGATCAGTCGTGCTTGATTGAGATATTCTTTCTTCATTCATTCACGAGAAATAGCTACACTCAGACCTGGGGTAATTCTCTAATGTCTCTGAACAGGAAAAAGGTAAAGAAATTAGGCTTGTAACTCCATTTTATGTGAGGAGACTTAATAGAAATAATGGGTAATCATTTCTTACGGAAATTGCATTTTATTTAGGCAATATAAGGAACTGCAAACTATACCATCAAATATGTACAGTTCGTACCATATAGCATTTACATGTACACTACAGTTAAAATCTGTAAATCTCAGATTTTTGTGTACCCAGTGTGAAAGAATCTCGGGTAAAATGAATAATATAATTCTCAGATTTTCATGTACCCAGTGTGAAAAAATCTCTGTGAAAATACCGAAAATTTATTTTTTTCTATTACAGCAGATTAGATAATGAGAAGTTTTAGTTTAAAGTATTGATTTAAACATGGGAATTTTGTTAGGAATTTTTCACACAGTGTCAGCATGATGGTTATATTTGTTTAACCTGATTTATCGTGGGAAATAATGGAATTTCCTCCTCCATCTTATCAACCCCGAAAGAAGCTTATCATCATCATCATCATTATTATTATTATTATTATTATTATTATTATTATTATTATTATTATTATTACTTGGTATGCTACAACCCTAGTTGGGAAAAAAAGAAAGCTATAAGCTCCAAGGGCACCAACAAAGAAAATAGCCCAGTGAGGAAAGGAAATAAGGAAACTACAAGAAAAATAATTAACAATTAGAATAAAATATTTTAAGAGTAACAACATTAAAATAAATATTTCCTATATAAACAATAAAAACTTAAAAAAAAAAAACAAGAGGAAGAGGATTAAGATAGAATAGTGTGTCCGAGTGTACCCGCAAGCAAGAGAACTCGACCCCAAGACAGTGAAAGACCATGGTACAGCTACTATGGCACTATCCAAGACTGGAGAACAATGGTTTGATTTTGGAGTGTCCTTTTAGAAGAGCTGCTTACCATAGCTAAAAGAGTCTCTTCTACATTAACCCCCCTATAATTCAGACATGAAGGGGTTTCTGGGGGGGGGGGGTTTATCTCTCACCACGCAGTAGGATCTTCATGCAAATACTAAAGGATTTCTGGACCCATGATACATTCGGGTCGACTTGGTTTTGCATAATCGCATGTCCGGGTTCACCGAGTTTCTCTATTCGCTTAACTTCTGTTTAATTTAGTCTCTCCTCTTCTTATGTATAATTGTATTATTCCCTTTTTTTATGCTGTTTAGTATGTTTGCTTTCTCATTTATTTTCTTTTGGAGATATTTAATTTTTTTCATTGATTAATTTCTTTTTTATTATCTGACTTCTTTATATATTTCTTTGCAGTTGTACAACATTATTTTCTTGTTATCTGTGAAACAGGTTTACATTGCAGAATTTTTATTCCTTCTGTAGTTTTAAATGTTTAAAAGCCACTCATGAATGGCAGAGGCAAAAGACATTTTCATTGCCCTATCAAGCAGGACAATGCCATAGAGACTGACCATATATAAATGTGATCAGTGCCCAAGCCCCTTCTCCACTCAAGCTAGGACCAAGGAGTGCCAGTCAATGGCTGCTGATGACTCAGAACGTAGTCCTATAGGCTCCCCCAAACCCCCATCCTTAGCTCACAAGGATGGTTAGGTTGCAGGGACCAAAGAAATTAAGTTTGAGTGGGACTTGAACCCCAGTCTGAAGTTCACCAGTCAGGGACGTTACCACATGGTTTCTCTTATCTTTATATGCCCTGTACTTTTATCTACTTTACCCCTTATGCTAATTCTCATACTTACTACTCTATCCCTTCTTTAATACATATTTTATACTATCCCTTCTTCTGCAGGTTTTCATTTTTGCTCCTCACTTTCTTCTCATTAAAATTGCATGTTTCCTCCATCACTTCTCTCATTGAACATGAGAACTTGAGTGTCGTGATAAGTAGTCATCCTTACTTTAATTTATTTAGGGAAATTTACTTATAAAAACTTTTAATATGTTACTTTACATAAGTAGATCATCAACATCTTATAAAAGGCTTCTAGACTGGCAGGCTATATTTTATAGTTTTTTATTTACATGATAATGTATATTTTATACTAGACCATTGGAGAGGCAACGTTATACATGTTATACATGGTTAGTTATGTTATTAATAGGTTTCGTTTGATAAAATAACAGTATTTTGGTTACTAGTTTTTCGAAAATCTCGTAATTTTGGATAATCTTTTAAATACACATTGAGAAAATATACCTTTCTTTTCCCCAGAAAAAAAAAATCAAAATTTTTTGTAACGTTAGTCTTAAATATATAGTAGAAAATCACTATGTTTTTTTTATAATGTTTGTTATATGTATTTGCATAAGATTTATTGCTTTGATTATAATATTAATAAAAGATTAGTTTACATATTACTCGACTTCATCACTAAATTATGAATATTTGCATAAGATTTATTGGTTTGATTTTGATATTAATAAAGATTAGTTAACAGGTAAGTCCTCTTTCATCATTTTCACTAAATTATAAATATTTGCATATGATTTATTACTTTGATCTTAATATTAATAAAGATTAGTTAACAGGTAAGTCCTCTTTCATCATTTTCACTAAATTATAAATATTTGCATATGATTTATTACTTTGATCTTAATATTAATAAAGATTAGTTAACAGGTAAGTCCTCTTTCATCATTTTCACTAAATTATAAATATTTGCATAAGATTTATTGCTTTACTTTCAATATTTGCAAAGAAGACTAGATATTATTATTATTATTATTATTATTATTATTATTATTATTATTATTAGCCAAGCTACAACCTTGGATGTAAAAGCAAAATGCTATTAGTCCAAGGGCTCCAACAGGGGAAAATAGCCCAGTGAGGAAATGAAACAAGGAAATAAATAAACTACAAGAGAACTAATGAACAATAGAAATAAAAATATAAAAGCAGTAACAACATTATAAGAGATCTTTCATATATAACCTATAAAAAGAC
Organism: Palaemon carinicauda; assembly: GCF_036898095.1. NCBI lineage: Eukaryota > Metazoa > Arthropoda > Malacostraca > Decapoda > Palaemonidae > Palaemon > Palaemon carinicauda. Next base: position 152,832,949 of record NC_090727.1, read on the forward strand.
TTGAAAATTCAAGAGGAAGAGAAATAAGGCAGAATAGTGTACCTCAATGTACAGTTGCCTTCATTAATTCCGGTACACTTCGCGGGAAGTTAGGGGACGTCAGTGTACCGGAATTAGTGAAGTCAACTGTACCCTCAAGCAAGAATTAAAGAATTAATCTTTTACCAGTATCACAAAATTCTCGAAGTTTATTCTCGACTTCCTTTAGTATCGATTGTTTGTAGAAGGCTGCAAGCACCCCCTCCCCCCTCAGCCTGCTTCTTCCTGCAAGCAGGCAAGGCAGGGAGGCATGTCCTTGCATCTAAATCCACAGGGAACGGGGGGTCAAAGGTCACGTTTGTCCATATTTGGTTATTGTTTTTTTTTAAGGGGCCGCGACTTGCAAGGTGGAATACGAATTAAGAGTTTCCTTTGGGTGGAATAGTTTTATCAATGTGTTTTTATATTGTTTTTCTTTGTTTGCTTGCATGCTGTGTGTGTTTGTGTATGTTTGTGTGTGTGTTTGTGCATGATTGGGTCTTTGTGATTGTTCATGTGTATGTTTTAATTGGGTTTTTTAGTTTATATGTTTGTTAAAGTTAATGAGGATAAACACGTGTTTATATATATATATATATATATATATATTTATATATTTATATATATATTTATATATTTATATATATATATATATATATATGTATATATATATATATATATATATATTGCCTAATCATTAGAAAGTATATTAATGATATTTTTTACCATTCCATTTCTAACTTTTATCAATATTTGTTTATCATTATTAGATTTTGATGAGTCTTTTTTTTTTTAAACATGAATTTTAAGTCTTTCCTATAATGATTTGATTTTTATGGAGTTGAGTGGAATATTATTATTAAATTTTTTAATTTTTAATTTTAGAAATTTAATTATATATAAGAGAACATTTATTTTCATTCATAAGTTGAAGTTATATCGTTTCTTAAGAAAAATCATTGATTATAAAAATCTCATTTATTGATTGTTCTCAACATGCCTCAGTCTTAAATGTACTGCCATAAGGCCAGCTTCACCCTTATCAAATCGGACACACACACACACACACACACACACTTATCGTCGGTCAAACAAGGGCATCATACGGGCATTGTTGCCATATGAGTGTTCATTTATTCCAGGCTGGTTCGGTACTTTGTTTGCTGGGAGTGAAGTTCATTTCTCAGTGGAAGGGTAATTGCCACAGCTGGCTGCTGTGCGATTTATTGGTGAGAGAGAGAGAGAGAGAGAGAGAGAGAGAGAGAGAGAATTAACTAATTAGTAGCTGACACCATGGTTGGCTTGCTAAAAATTTATTATTATATGTATATATATATATATATATATATGTGTGTGTGTGTGTGTGTTTGTCTGTTTGTGTATGTGTTTGTGTGTGTAAACCTTACGACAGATAACACAGGATGAGCTCAGAATATGTATAAAGCCACAAGTCTGATGATGTCAGTAAGGCGAATTTGATATTTATAGTAAAGTTTTTCGATATTTCCCTTTGGTTTAATATATATATATATATATATATATATTGTTCCATTTTTCATATTCCCTCGATCTGTCATTAACTCCTATACCTCTCCCTAACGTTTATTTCATACAGGTGTGGGATAGAAGATGACTACACATCCATTTGTAAAATATTATTATTATTATTATTATTATTATTATTATTATTATTATTACCCAAGCTACAAACCAAGTTGAAAAATTATGATGCTATAAGCCAAAGGTCTTCCACAGGGAAAAATAGCCCAGTGAGGAAGGAAATGAAGCTGTATACGCTTATTATTATTATTATTATTATTATTATTATTATTATTATTATTATTATTATCCAAGCTATAACCCCAGTTAGAAAAGCAGGATGCTATAAACCCAAAGGGCTTCCACAGGGAAAAATAGCCCAATGAGGAAAGGAAATGAAGCTGTATACGCTTATTATTATTATTATTATTATTATTATTATTATTATTATTATTATTATTATTAGCCAAGATCCAACCCTAGTTGGAAAAGCAGGATGCTATATACCCAAGGGGGCTCCAACATGGAAAAATAGCCCTGTGAGGAAAAGAAATAAAGAAGTTATGAGTTGTTTACAGCCCAGTCCCTGAATCAAGCATTTCTCCTCAGTGGTTTAACATATCAATAGATTACCGACAATGCGTAAGAACTTACCTTGGCGTATATGGTGCGGGTTTGCGTTAACGCCTATCTGTCCTGGCTGATTGGGAGTTGCTTTTTTTTTTTTTTTTTACTAGTGAACGCGACCCGTCAAAAATATGTTTTGTTTTAATTGTCCGTTACTTTTCTTGCAGTTTATATATTTTTTTTTTCCTCAATGGGTGATTTATCCCTGTTGGAGACTTTGGGCTTATAGGTTCCCGCTTCTCCAATTAGGGTTGTAGCTTAGCTTGTAATAATAAGGATATTATTATTATTATTACTTGCTAAGCTAAAACCTAGTTGGAAAAGTGGGATGCTATAAGCCCAGGGGCTCCAACAGGGAAAATAGCTCAGTGAGGAAAGGAAACAAAGAGAGATGAATTATTTTAAGAAGAGCAACAATAAATATCTCCTATATGAACTATAAAAACTATAACAAACCAAGAGGAAGAGAAATAAGATGGAATAGTGATAATAATAATAACAATAACAATATTAATATTACTACTACTAATAATAATAATATTGCTTCTGCCTACTTCACATATATTTCTATTCAAGTTATTATGTTCAATTTTTTAGTTATCTAACATTTTAGATAAGACGAAACTCGAGTCTTATCAGAGCAGTGTCATCAGCAAGGTATTTTTTTTAATCCGGTTTGGTATTCGATAACTTATCATAAAATTTTATTTTATTTTATTGTTTTTTATTTTTATTATTCTGATAAATTTTATTTTGTTTTATTTTCTGTTTTTAGGTCACTGGACGTGGCTTGTCTTGTTTCTTTATTTTCTTTATTTTCTATCTGTTTTGAATAGTTACACAATAACACTAAGTTATTACCTCTGCCAACAAAGTTAGTAGGATGTTATGTTTTCCGTTTGTATGTTTGTTTGTGAAAAACTTCCTGGCCATTATTTTGATCCTAGAATAGTGAAACTTTCAGGGATTTATTGTTATGTTGAGACGTGGAAGTGATTTAAATTTGAAAGTCATAGGTCAAAGGTCAAGGTCAAGGTCGTGCAAAAGGTCGTTTGTTTGTGCACAACTTCCTGGCCACAATTTTAATCATAGAGTAGTGAAAATATCAGGGATTAATTGTTATGTTGAGATATGGAAGCGACCCAATTTTTGAAAGTCCTAGGTCAAAGGTCAAGGTCGAGGTCGAGAAATAAGCTGCCATGGTGGTCAGAATTTTACTCACAGAGTAGTGAGATTTTTAGGGATTAATTCTTATGTTGAGACGGGGAGTGATCCAATTTTGAAAGTCCTAGGTCGAAGGTCAAGGTCAAGGTCGAGCAAAAGGTCGTTTGTTTGTGAACAACTTCCTGGCCACAATTTTACTCACAGAATAGTGAAATTTTCAGGGATTGATTGTTATGTTGAGGCGTAGAAGCGACTCAATTTTGAAAGTCCTTGGTCAAAGGTCAAGGTCGAGAAATAGGAGGTCACAATTTTACAGGTCGAGAAATAGGAGGTCACAATTTTACAGGTCGAGAAATAGGAGGTCACAATTTTACCCACATAATGAAATTTGTAGGAATTAATTCTTATGTTGAGACGTGGAAGTGATCCAATTTTGAAGGTCCTAGGTCAAAGGTCAAGGTCAAGGTCGAGCAAAAGGTCGTTTGTTTGTGAACAACTTCCTGGCCACAATTATACTCATAGAGTAGTGAAATTTTCAGGGATTAATTGTTATGTCGAGACTTCACAATATATCCTAAGATGCAAGGAATTCGAAAGCTGGGACAAACTTAAACTTATTTTAATACTGTTGTTCTTTGAAAGCAAGAGCCCGTGCTGACAAGATGTGACCTTCTCTTAAATAATAATAAAAAACATTTGGATTTTTCGTTTATAAAGACTGAATGTGATTGAGTACGTCAGAGCTCTCTCTCTCTCTCTCTCTCTCTCTCTCTCTCTGCGCCAGTGTTTATTGTGATCTATATTTTCCTATCGATAATTTTAAATTTGTTGAATTAACTCTTGAGAGAGAGAGAGAGAGAGAGAGAGAGAGAGAGAGAGAGAGATTATTGTTATTATCCCCTTTCCTTCCCATAATCATCATTGGTTATTAAGTAATTCTGTTTTCTATATGAAAAAAGAGTAAAATACACAGAGAGAGAGAGAGAGAGAGAGAGAGAGAGAGAGAGAGAGAGATTCTTGTTATTATCCTCTTTCCTTCCCATAATTATAATTAGTTATTAAGTAATTCTGGTTTCTATATGAAAAAAAATGAGTAAAATACAGAGAGAGAGAGAGAGAGAGAGAGAGAGAGAGAGAGAGAGAGAGATTATTGTTATCCTCTTTCCTTCCTATAACCATCATTAGTTAAGTAATTCTGTTTTCTATAATCTATGAAAAGAGAGTAAAGCCAAGATAAAAAATTTATATCTTCCAATCTTCCTTATCAGTAAAAGACCTTCTCACAACTGTGACCTACTTTAACACGAATTCTGATACAGCTTGTCTTGTGTGTGACAGAGGGTGAGATATAGCCAGATGATGTTGATTGTGTAAATTGGATGAATTGAGGTTGAGATGGAAATTGATGGGCTAATCAACTTCTGGAAGGAAATCTATGACGAAGATCAATACTCGTTTCGTTTTTGATACGAGATATTATTGATATATTGTTTTTTTTTTTTTCTGATTAATGAAAGGCTTTGGTTGGGGGAGAAGTCTTTATATTTTGTGGGCACTATGTGTGTGTATATATATATATATATATATAGCTAATATTATTTATTTTTATAATATATTGTACTTCTTTGGTCAATGTTAACATATTCCCCTGGTAATAAACATAGGGAGTATATATATATATATATATATATATATCTATATATATATATATATATATGTGTGTGTGTGTGTGTGTATGTGTGTGTGTGTGTGTGTGTGTATTATTCAGTATCTTTCAATTTAGTTGTCATCAGCCATGCTTTATAGATGGCTTCTGGAAGAAAAATGGCTTCATGTATACCACTGTAATTTAACATACTTGCTCTACCTATGTACTGTGGCTATTCTTTTATTGTTTATTGTTGTTAAAGGTATTAGAATTATTATTATTATTGAAAATATTGAAATTGTTATTATTGAAATTTATTAAAATTAACAGTATTAAATTGTTAGAATTATTAATTTCATGCTTGTGTATAAATGTGTTTTAAGTGGGAAGTCATGTTCCAAATTAGCCATCCATGTATGTGCTTGAAGCACACACACACATTATATGTGTATGCATATATATATATATATATATATATTTATATATATATATATATATATGTATGTATGTATATATATATGTATATGTATACAGTGAAACCCTCTTATTCAACCATATTAAATCATTGTATTTCTTGTTTCTTTCAGGTTAGTTATTGGCTGTTTAATCCATAGTGGGCTCAGCTGTGATATGTTTGGGTAAGTCCAATGTTTATTTACTTGTTTCTGTTGTGAAGGCTTTTATTTTGCTGATTTATCATATAATACTTTTGTGATGCTGTAGTTAAATGGGATTTTGTTTTTATTTAAAAAATATTTCTGTACTTTTTGAAATACACGTATACAAATTATACCAACGGGTGGTCGCGATTTACTTACTTGCAATGTACGAAGCTCGGAACCTAATTAATGGTTATTATCAATAGAAATTCTGAATTATTGTTCAGTCATTCTAATGCATGTGGGTATTGAGAAAATTCCGAATAATGGAAGACCACAATCATTACATATTGGAAAATGTAATCTTTTCCACAATTCGCTTCGGTAAAAGTGGTAAGAAAGTTCGGAAGAATTCGCTCATCAAATAGAAAAGATCATTCTTTTCATAGTAAGATTTTTGTTCTTTGAAATAAAGTTGACCAGCTACGTAGAGCCAAGAAATGAGTTTTGTGTACGTTACAATTCTAAGGATTTTGATAGAAGATCCGTGTTAAGTGAAGATAATGCCCGTTTCATTTGGAAACATTTAACAACTCCTTTTAGCATGTTGTATGGAAAAACAATTTCCCTCAGATTGTTTTGAAATGTTTTTGAACTTATTTTTATATGGTTAATGTACACAATTGGAGAAGTCATACCAACATATACATGTAAGTAAAGGAACTGGTCTCTGTGTTAGCGTGATGCGTGTGTATGTATATTCTGTCGTGTATTTGACTCAAACGCTTGAAATAAACATGACCTTCGAAGCTTATATGAATAAACCAAGCTTTCGAGGAAATGCATCTGAAAACTGCGAATGAAAAAAAAACTGAATTTTTACAATCTATATAAACCAAACTGTACCTTTGATATTCTCGCACTAGGTCATGTATATTGAAGCAGATAGGTCGTGTGTATCCTGCTTTGCTTCGTGGATTTCCATTTAAGAGATTTAAAAGTTCAGGAGTGCCATTTCTGTATTTAGCTCCGGGCGGTAAATGCCACGCGTCTCAGTTCCTAGTTCGTATCTCCTGGTTGGTTTCAATGATTTTTATTATAAGTCCTTTGAAGTTTGTTGGTTGCTTTTCATTTTGGAAAGGATGTTGACAACAACAACAACAACAAATATAGCCCTTTTTAGTCCCCTGCAGGACAAAGGCCTCAGACATATCCTTATTCATGTCTGGGATTTGGCAAGTTTTCATCACCACGTTGGCAACTGCGGATTGGTGACAGTGGGAGACTTTGGTCTGATCGCTCACAGCAAACCACCCTTTTATAGGTGGCCGTGACTAGTACAGCTTTCCTGATCATGGTGATACGTGAACCCTTCCACCGCGCTTAGGTATATCCACTCAGATATATAATATATATATATATATATATATATATAATATATATGTATTCAGTCTATATATATATGCAGTATATATATATGTATATATATATATATATATATATAACAAGCCCAGAAAGCACTAATGTCGCAATACGACCCTATCAGGTAACAAGACACCGCGTGTCTAGCTCCCTAATGGCATCATGTCTGTCCTGGAGACCTTGGTAACAATGCCATGTGTGTCTGTATGATTCTATATCTCGTTTTCTTCCTCTATTTTTCTCTATCTTTTCCCCTCTTCATTAACCTCGCCAGTGGGGTTGGAAACAGGTTGCGTAACCCCTCGTGTATGTGTGTGTGTGTCCTTATCTCGAAAAGGTATTGGGTGGTGTCAGTGGGTTCAATTGGGGTGGATTGATTGTGTGTGTGTGTGTGTGGGTTCACTTTGAGTGGGTTGAGTATGGGTGGGTTTAATTGGTGTTCATTGATTATGGGTGGGTTCCATTGTGGTGGATTAAGTGGGTTGAGTATGGGTGGGTTCACTTTGGGGTTAGTTTAATTGATGTGCATTGAGTATAGGTGAGTTTAGTTGGAGTGGGTTGAGTATAGGTGAGTTCAATTGGAGTGAGTTGAGTATGGGTGGGTTCAAAAGGAGTGGGTTAAGTATAGATGATTTCAATTGTAGTGGGTTGAGTATGGGTGGGTTTAATTGGAGTGGGTTGAGTATAGGCAAGTTCAATTTGAGTTGGTTGAGTATGGTTGGGTTCAATTTGAGTTGGTTGATTATGGGCGGATTCAATTTGAGTTGGTTGAGTGTGGGTGAGTTCAATTGGGGTGGGATGATTATAGGTGAATTCAATTTGAGTGGGTTGAGTATGGGTGAGTTCAATTGGGGTGGGTTGAGTATAGATGACTTCAATTTAGGTGGGTTAAGTATAGATGAGTTCTATTGGGGTGGGATGAGTATAGATGAGTTACATTGGGGTGGGTTGAATCAGGGTTAGATTCAGTTCTGGCATTTATTTTCTTCAGTCTGATTTACATATTTATATTTACTTATTTATTAATTAATTGATTGATTTATTTCAATTAGTTGAATAATTAATCCTTTTGTATCACATTACAAAAAGATGGATTTTTAAAATAATTTATTTGATTTAGTGGTTATTTATATGACTTAAATTTTTAATCCAAACTAATCCAAAAATGATATATTCAAATCTAATTTAATTATCAAATAAGTCAACGATGAATTCAACTAATGATTTTTTTAAATTGAAAATTATTATCTATATTGTTTACCTTTTATCTATTATCCAATTCTTTTTTCTCCTTTCCTTTCTC
>NC_090727.1:152841768-152849268 GCF_036898095.1 Palaemon carinicauda
AGACATCTTGAATCAGATGGCTATTTCATTCTGTGAATATAAACACTCCCTTGGAATTATAATATTCAAAGGGCTCAGAGATGTCTATATTCCCGTCTGGGGTTTTGGACAGTTTTCATCACCAAGCTGGCTAGCGTGGACTGGTGATGGTGGGAGATTTTCCTTGTGATATCTCTCAGCAAACAAGCCTAGTATGGGTTGTCCTGCTTAGTACAGCGATGTTGATCATGGCAATACACAAACCCGTTCACCTGGTTAAGGTATCCCCAGTCAGAAAGGGATACTCCTGCTTAATAATAATAATAATAATAATAATAATAATAATATAATAATAATACATTGAATGAAAATATCATGAGGATCACGCGAGAGAGAGAGAGAGAGAGAGAGAGAGAGAGAGTCCTACGCCATCACGATCATGTCTTTCAAATAAGCTATAAAACCTAGTGAGAGAGAGAGAGAGAGAGAGAGAGAGTCCTACACCCTCACGATCATGTCTTTCAAATAAGCTATAAAACCTAGTGAGAGAGAGAGAGAGAGAGAGAGAGAGAGAGTCCTACACCATCACGATCATGTCTTTCAAATAAGCTATAAAACCTAGTGAGAGAGAGAGAGAGAGAGAGAGAGACCATCACGATCATGTCTTTCAAATAAGCTATAAAACCTAGAGAGAGAGAGAGAGAGAGAGAGAGAGAGAGAGAGACCTACACCCTCCCTAAGCATGTCTTTCAAATAAGCTATAAATCTAGTGAGAGAGAGAGAGAGAGAGAGAGAGAGAGAATCCTACATCATTTCAATCTTGCATTTTAAATAAGCTATAAAACCCAGTATGAGAGAGAGAGAGCATTTACAATCATGTCTTTCAAATAAGCTACAAAACCTAGAGAGAGAGAGAGAGAGAGAGAGAGAGGAGAGAGAGAGAGTCCTACACCATTACAATCTTGCATCTTAAATAAGCTATAAAACCCAGTATGAGAGAGAGAGAGAGCCATTACAATCATGTCTTTCAAATAAGCTACAAAACCTAGAGAGAGAGAGAGAGAGAGAGAGAGAGAGAGAGAGAGAGAGAGAGTAAGGCTACAATCTCTACATGATGAGTAACAAAACGGAAAACAGGAAAAAAAAGACAAAGATAAATTTTAGAAACACGTCATCATAAAACCTTCAACACGTCTAAGACATCACGAACGGGCAGAGCTGAAGATGGCAGCGCACAGATGAGGAAAATAAACACAGTTCTCTTCTCATTTATCACGAGAGCAAAAAAATGGCTTCGAATAAAATACCTGTCGTGTTAAAGTGGAGGGTAATTATGCATAGGCAAAAACTAAAGGAGCTGTAACGTTTCGCACTTCATCATTCGCTGGTTGTCTTGGAGGAAGGACCACTGAGAGGGGAATAGTAGTGAATTTTATGGAAAAAATAGACCCGACTTTAGAAGAAAGGAAGGTTATAATCTTGGACCACAGGAGGAGAAGGACCTGTAATAAACATGTTGAACCAAGTACTCCAAATAGGATAACAGTTTACCACAGGTCAAGGCCCACCTATAGAAGGGAGGTTATAATCCTTTACCACAGGAGGAGGAGGACCTGTAAGAAACCTGTTGAACCAAGTACTCCAAAGTGGATAACAGTTTATCACAGGTCAAGGTCCACCTATAGAAGGGAGGTTATAATCCTTTACCACAGAAACAAGAAGAGAGCCTCTAAGAAACATGTTGAACCAAGTAGTCCAAAGAGGATAACAGTTTATCACACGTCAACGCCCACCTATATAAGGGAGGTTACATCCTTTACCACAGGAGGAGGAGGACCTGTAAGAAACCTGTTGAACCAAGTACTCCAAATAGGATAACAGTTTATCACAAGTCAAGGAAAACCTATAGAAGAGAGTTACAATCCTTTACAACAGGAGGAGGGGGACCTGTAAGAAACATGTTGAACCAAGTACTCTAAAGAGGATAACAGTTTATCACAAGTCAAGGACCACCTATAGAAGGAACGTTTTAATCCTTTACCACAGGAGGAGGAGGACCTGTAAGAAACATGTTGAACCAAGTACTCCAAAGAGGATAACAGTTTATCACAAGTCAAGGCCCCACCTATAGAAGGAAGGTTATAATCTTTTACCACAGGAGGAGGAGGGACCTGTAAGAAACCTGTTGAACCAAGTACTCCAAAGTGGATAACAGTTTATCACAAGTCAAGGACCACCTATAGAAGGAACGTTATAATCCTTTACCACAGGAGGAGGAGGACCTGTAAGAAACATGTTGAACCAAGTACTCCAAAGAGGATAACAGTTTATCACAGGTCAAGGCCCCACCTATAGAAGGAAGGTTATAATCTTTTACCACAGGAGGAGGAGGACCTGTAAGAAACCTGTTGAACCAAGTACTCCAAAGTGGATAACAGTTTATCACAGGTTAAGGCCCACCTATAGAAGGAAGGTTATAATCCTTTACCACAGGAGGAGGGGACCTGTAAGAAACCTGTTGAACCAAGTACTCCAAAGAGGATAACAGTTTATCACAGGTCAGGGTCCACCTATAGATGGGAGGTTATAATCCTTTACCACAGAAACAAGAAGAGAGCCTCTAAGAAACTTGTTGAACCAAGTACTCCAAATAGGATAACAGTTTATCACGGTTCAAGGTCCATCTATAGATGGGAGGTTATAATCCTTTACCACAGGAGGAGGAGGACCTCCTAAGATACCTGTTGAACCAAGTACTCCAAAGTGGATAAGAGTTTATCACAGGTCAGGGTCCACCTACAGATGGGAGGTTATAATCCTTTACCACAGAAACAAGAAGAGAGCCTCTAAGAAACTTGTTGAACCAAGTACTCCAAATAGGATAACAGTTTATCACGGTTCAAGGTCCACCTATAGATGGGAGGTTATAATCCTTTACCACAGGAGGAGGAGGACCTCCTAAGAAACATGTTGAACCAAGTACTCTAAAGAGGATAACAGTTTATCACAAGTCATGGACCACCTATAGAAGGGAGGTTATAATCCTTTACCACAGGAGGAGGGGGACCTGTAAGAAACATGTTGAACCAAGTACTTCAAAGAGGATAACAGTTTATCACAGGTCAAGGAACACCTATAAAAGAGAGTTATAATCCTTTACCACAGGAGGAGTAGGGCCTGTAAGAAACCTGTTGAACCAAGTACTTCAAAGAGGATAACAGTTTATCATAGGTCAAGGTCCACCTATAGAAGGGAGGCTATAATCCTTTACCACAGAAACAAGAAGAGGGCCTCTAAGAAACTTATTGAACCAAGTACTCCAAACAGGACTACTATTTACCACAGGTTAAATTTAGGAACATGTGGCCCAACTGAAGTATATCCGAGCGAAAGCTATCAAAACCTCACTTTATTTTGGTCAAGAGGCCTCAATACATGTCAGTTTGAAAGAGCTACATTCGTGATGTGACGGAGCAGTGAGCACACCATAAATAGTCATATCCTATGGATACATCTCTATATATAAGCACCACATTCAATTAAGTAATTATTCTAATCTCTCTCTCTCTCTCTCTCTCTCTCTCTCTCTCTCTCTCTCCTCAAAGTCCTTAGTGGATGTTAAATACATCTGTATATATATAATTAATATTTTGTCAACAATACCAAGAATGAAAAAAGTCTGCAGCAAAGAGAAAAATAATGAATAAACATAATAAAATTATTTTCAGCCGTTCAGCCTTTTAATAAATTATAATCTAATCACAAATCCACAAAGAGAGAGAGAGAGAGAGAGAGAGAGAGAGAGAGAGAGAAATTAAAATTTTCTCAAGTCATAGTAATATCAACAAAAATATTCATACAAAATTATCAGAAATCTACTCCATCCATTTCTCAACGTCCTGATTGGCACTGCTCTCTGATCTTGCCCTCTTAGAGGGCTAATATTAAAAAGCAGTGGGGAAACTGGTAACTTTTCACCTGGCGAGAACCATGTAACCAATAATCTCAAACCCTGGGCAGTGGCAAGATTCCTGAATTGGTGTTTTTGCATTTCAATATTTTTTGCTATTTTGTATATTAAGTTTTAATTTACCACAATTGGGTATAATTTCTTTTAATTTTATTTACTATAATTACCTAAATACACTGGGTAACTTTCTTTATAACTATATCTAATATAATTAGCTAAATACACTACTCAACCTTCTATATAAATATAGTTACTATAATTAGCTAAATTCACTACGCAACTTTCTTTATAATTATATTTACTATAATTAGCTAAATACACAGAGCAACTTTCTTTATAATTCTATTTACTTTAATTACCTAAATACACTGGGCAACCTTCTTTAGATTTATAACTACTACAATTAGCTATATAAACTTAGCAACCTTGCAAGGTAAATCAATAGCCTCTTGGATAGAAAGTGTGAAATGCCCGAATAATAATTAACAAGCGAGAAAAGTAGCTCATTTTCAATGCCACCAAACAAATCGAAATCACCATTATCATCATCATCATGAAATTAATCAACACACTATTTATATAACAAAAACAACAATAACAACAACAACACCAACAACAACCGGGCCCTAAGGTAAACACACGCCTCGCTCCCATGACACCCCCAGGCCACGAGCCAAAGGTATGTTAGCCAAAGACTATTAGAAGCCCAAAACGCTCTGGCCCCACCCTATGGGACACTCACAGGTAAGTTATAAGAGGAAGCCGTCATGGCGCCACAAGATCAAAACCCTTCGACTATATCCGATCGTCTGGGGGGCATAGTCCCCCCCAAACCTCACATAAGGCCCCAGCTTCCCCAGGGTTGTAACCAAGCCCATATGCCCCTGGAGCGAGCGAATGCCTGAGTAGAGTCGTCACACTGTGGGTGCCACATGGTCATTCTCAAAATATTCGGGGAGAGAGAGAGAGAGAGAGAGAGAGAGAGAGAGAGTTTAATCCCGCTACAATTTCCTTAAAAATTTAAATTTTAGTTAGACATATGAGAGAGAGAGAGAGAGAGAGAGAGAGAGAGAGAGAGAGAGGTCTTTGAGGTTAATTCCACGTTACAATTTCCAGTATTAAGGGAACATTTTCTTAATTTAAATTTTACAATTATTGAGAGAGAGAGAGAGAGAGAGAGAGAGAGAGAGAGGAACCTATCATTCCTGCAATGGATTTGTCCCAAAATTCTTCTTATATTGAACATATCTACCAAAATAACAATCACCATCACTCCTATCAAGGCGACAAACGCAAGAGCTGAAACCCAGACAAAAATATAAATTATATTCTAAGGAAAATACGAGACAGGCAGATCATCTATCATTTCCCTACCCTTACTAAAGAGGCCCATATGTGCCTATATCATCACCGTACATAACAGCATATTTATCATTTGTGTGAATGTGTTAGTGGTATGTCTTGCTTTTTATGTAGTCTGCCATCAAATGATTAATGTTATTTTTTACTATTGTATGTATACAATAAATGCCGTCATCTCGAGTTGACTGCACGACAATGGACAATGGAACCCATTGACTTTGTAAATGCATCTACGCCAATTCCAAAGTTGATCAAATGCACTAATTAGAAAGAGTCCTTATATAACTAAACTCCAGGATATGAAAACGATGACTAGGATACCTAAATTGGGCGTTGGACACCTCTCTCTCTCTCTCTCCCTCTCTCTCTCTCTCTCTCTCTCTCTCTCTCTCTCTCTCTCTGAGGTGTCTTATGTCAGAGATATATGAAGACTCAGAAAACTGATAAGTTAGCAGACTCCTTTAGTAAGCCTTTCAATGTTTCATTTCCTTATCTGCAATACAACAATATCAACAAAAGTTAGCTATTTCTCAATAGTCTATAGGATCGTAGATTCCTAAAATATTACCTAAAGGGAACCTTCTGCTATATGAACATAAACTATGATGAACACCTTGATAAGTATATAAGATTTCCAATTTGCCTTTATGTGGATATCTCAGGTTGCGAATATTATCTGATAAAACTGTCACTAACATATGTCAACTGATAAAACTGTCACTAACATATGTCAGCTGATAAAACTGTCACTAACACATGTCTTCTGACAAAACTGTCACTAACATATGTCAGCTGATAAAACTATCACTAACATATATCAGCTGATAAAACTGTCACTAACATATGTCAGCTGATAAAACTATCACTAACATATGTCAGCTGATAAAACTGTCACTAACATATGTCAGCTGATAAAACTGTCACTAACATATGTCAGCTGATAAAACTGTCACTAACATATGTCAACTGATAAAACTGTCACTAACATATGTCAGCTGATAAAACTGTCACTAACATATGTCAGCTGATAAAACTGTCACTAACATATGTCAGCGGATAAAACTGTCATTAACATATGTCAGCTGATAAAACTGTCACTTACATATGTCAACTGATAAAACTGTCACTAACATAAGTCAGCTGATAAAACAGTCACTAACATATGTCAACTGATAAAACTGTAACTAACATATGTCATCTGATAAAGCTGTCACTAACATATGTCAGCTGATAAAACTGTCACTAACATATGTCAGCTGATAAAACTTTCACTAACATTTGTCAGCTGATAAGACTGTAACTGACATATGTCAGTTGATAAAGCCTTAACTCACATATGGTACAAAACGTTGTCAATAACACGTTTAAGTCATGAAATACTAGAAAATCTACTTCTTCAATCACATATCTAAATTTACCAAACTACATTCGACACGTGTCTCAACGCGTTCTTAGAATGAAACACTATAACTGATAAAACTAGAACATTTTAGCTGCTTATCGTTATCTAACTTCGCCTTCAATTTCGTCAAGCCTAGTACATTGAGCTAACTCATCTTCAGACAGCACAGTATTTACTTCACGTTGAAACATCGTGTTGAAACGCGTTTCATGTTTATTAATAACATGCTGCCTGCTTGATGTTATCTTGATAACTTTAATAAAAATGTTGCTCAAACAGATAACATTGTTATTATAGAAATGGATAGTAAGTAAAATGAGTTATATCACAAGTTATAGAATTTATCTTTTCCAGGTAATTTTGGACGTGTGGAATTTGTGGGTGTATAATCCAGCGCTGGGTACCGGGAGGCCATTCAAAGCCGAGGTACAAATTGGTGGAAGTCAATTCAGCAAAATGTAAGGAATAAATAAAAAAATGCTACTTTTAAAACCATAAGAAAAGCTACCTTTATGTATATAGAATTGTGGTCAAACTACACATGACATTACATATTATCATTGTCATCTCCATTTTTTTTTCTCTCTCCCTCTCTTTTTGTTTGCTAATATGTATGGTATCATCATTGCTAAGCATTAATTCTTATGTGACTTTGTTACCCAAACCTTAGATCTCTGTGGTCAACCTGCTAATTGATGTTTATAATATATCACTGATTTATTGCATTTCTCATCTTTTTTTTTTCTTGTACCGTTGTCAAAAGTGTAAGATCACTGTACCCTTACTG